>NW_027069694.1:622356-700057 GCF_002906115.3 Quercus suber | reverse complement strand
GTGGGGGGGGGGGGGGGGGGGGGGGGGGGGGGCTAAGGTGGGTGTTGAAACTCTAGAAATAATCCTTTGGGCTGGTCCAAAGATGTTGTTTAGGAGTTTTGAACCTAAGAACTAATGTGGATTTAATGAGGGCTTGGGAATCACTAGGACAACCCCTTGAGGTTATCTTGAAAGTATGTTAGTTCTTGGTCATAATACCAACAAGGCGAGAGCTTGATGCTAGATGAAAACCATAAAATTGTTTTAACATTTAAGAATAAGAAACTGATTTTGGTGTTTCTTGTCTTACTAAACTACTTCAATACTTATTTTTATGAAACTAAGCTTTATCCAGTTCACAAATAGCAGTGACCAGTGCAGTGCTTTAAATCATGGGCTGCTGTCTCCCCCTTTTTCTTTATGAGTATTTTTATGGCAGCAAGATTTGTTAAAGATTGTGTGTGGTTCTTTTCCTTTTTTATTTGTTCTTTCATTTATCAATGTATTGTTGGTGGATTGTTAGCATCATCTTCATCGTATGAATAATCCTTCCCCCTGTTCATTTTATACACTACAAAGTATATAATCATTTTTATAATTTCCACTCTCTAATTATTTTTAGTTACTCTGATAATATGATGCTTCTTGTTGGAGTGTAGGTTTTCAAGTAATACATTTGCTTTTCCTTTCTTCTTCTTTCCCAAAATCTTACTTTTGAATTTATATTTTGTAGATTCTGGCAAACATTGAAGAGACAGTTGGTATTGGTAAAGGAGTTCCTAAAGTCTACGCAACCATTGATCTAGAAAAGGCAAGAGTTGGGAGGACCAGGATACTAGAAAATGAGCCTAACAATCCCAGGTGGTATGAGTCTTTTCATATCTACTGTGCTCATTTGGCTTCAAATGTTATTTTCACTATCAAAGACGATAATCCTATTGGGGCAACCTTAATTGGAAGAGCATATGTACCTATTGAAGAACTCTTAGATGGGGAGGAAGTGGATAGATGGGTTGATATATTGGATAAAGAGAAAAATCCTGTAGGTTCGAAGATCCATGTGAAGCTACAATATTTTGATGTTGCAAAAGACCATAATTGGGCTCGGGGTATTAGAAGTCTTAAATTTCCTGGAGTGCCATACACATTCTTCTCACAGAGGCAAGGATGTAGGATTTCTCTGTACCAAGATGCTCATGTCCCAGACAAATTTGTTCCTAAAATCCCTCTTGCTGGAGGCACATATTATGAGCCCCACAGATGTTGGGAAGACATTTTTGATGCAATCACTAATGCAAAACACTTGATCTACATTACTGGATGGTCGGTCTATACAGAAATTTCCCTGGTGAGGGACTCAAGGAGGCCAAAGTCTGGAGGAGACATCTTACTTGGTGATCTGCTTAAGAAAAAGGCAAGTGAAGGTGTTAGGGTTCTTATGCTTGTTTGGGATGACAGGACTTCTGTTGGGTTACTGAAAAAGGATGGATTGATGGCCACCCACGATGAAGAAACTGAACACTACTTCCAGAATACTGATGTGCACTGTGTATTGTGTCCCCGAAATCCCGATGATGGTGGAAGCATTGTTCAGGATTTATCGATTTCAACCATGTTCACTCATCACCAGAAGATTGTGGTGGTGGACAGTGAAATGCCTAGTGGAGGATCACAAAAGAGGAGAATTGTGAGTTTCGTTGGGGGTATTGATCTTTGTGATGGGAGATATGATACCCCTTTCATTCACTCTTCAGGACATTGGACACTGCACATCATGATGATTTTCATCAGCCAAATTTTGAGGGTGCTTCAATTACAAAAGGTGGTCCAAGGGAACCGTGGCATGATATCCACTCCAGGCTTGAAGGACCAATTGCTTGGGATGTCTTATTTAATTTTGAGCAGAGGTGGAGAAAGCAAGGTGGTAAGGATTTACTTGTTCAGCTTAGAGAGCTTGACGAAATCATCATCCCCCATCTCCAGTTATGTTTCCAGATGACAATGAGACATGGAATGTGCAGTTGTTTAGATCCATTGATGGTGGGGCTGCTTTTGGCTTCCCAGAGACACCTGAAGATGCAGCCAGAGCTGGGCTTGTCAGTGGGAAGGATAATATCATTGACCGAAGCATTCAGGATGCTTACATTAATGCTATTCGACGTGCAAAGGATTTCATTTATATTGAGAATCAGTATTTCCTTGGAAGCTCTTTTTGCTGGAGTGCTGATGATATCAAGCCTGAGGATATTGGTGCTCTGCATCTGATTCCAAAGGAGCTTTCACTTAAGATTATCAGCAAGATTGAAGCAGGGGAGAGGTTCACTGTCTATGTTGTTGTCCCGATGTGGCCAGAGGGTATGCCGGAGAGTGGATCAGTTCAGGCCATATTAGATTGGCAGAGGAGGACAATGGATATGATGTATAAAGATATTATTCAGGCTCTGAGAGCCAAGGGTATTTGAAAAAAAAAAAAAATCATTCAAATTAAATAATGGGTTGGTTTTGTCAAAATAGAATAAAAAAGATTAATGACTTGGTAAATAAGAAAAATAAATAAATAAATTAATGCTTAAATTAAAATATCATGATTTTATATATCATATGCTATATAATAAAAGTTGAGCCTAGAAACTGTAGTTGCACCAGCAACCAAGTGGCTATATCAAATTGCAATTTTTTAGATAAGAACAAACAGTTTATTTGTTTTAATATGGTTACGCTAAGTGGATGCATCAAATTACAATTTTTTTTTTAAAAAAAAGAATAAACATTTATTTGTTCTAATAAACTACTATTAGTGTTTTAACAAAATATGCAACATTTTGTTCATATAAACTTTTTCCTGCAATCTACATCTAATAGTTGATATCAAACTAGTTTTTCCTTCACTTATTCTATTTCCTTGGATAAAAACCAAAACTTAATGTTTATTCAATATAAACTTTTTTTTTCCTTCCTTTTTTGTTCCATCTTAGTTAAAGTGCCACAATTTTTTGTCCCTCCTAATAGACTGCTGCTCTTCTTCTTCTTCTTTTCTTTGTTTCTTTCTTTTTCTCTTTTTTAAGTGATACTTATCCAATTATTTTGGGACTGTGTTTTAATCTGATGTGAAATAGATAATGTGATAGTACATTTATGGTGGATTTTTAAATTCTATTGATAAGTGAGTGTTAAAATGACATCTCATCCACCCCTCTAATAGACTAATTCCTTTTATTTATCACCTATTACTCTTCTATTAAAAAATTACTGACAGTAGATAATAGTATTATTATAAAAATCAATTACAAGGTGAGAAAAAAATCAGTTAAATGGACACTAAAACAACATCTAATTAATTTTTCTGTGTATATATATATATATAATGTGTGTGTATATGTGTATCTTTTTTTTAAAAATTACCAAAAATATCCTTTGACTACCCAATAATTTAAAAAAAAAAAATCCAAAAGGATAGAATAGCTATTAAAACACTAATTAAAAAAAATTAAAATAAAAAACCACAACCGGCAATATATAATGGCATCACGGTGTCTTCCAAATTAAAATTTTTATAGGGAATGGTCTTTTAAGCCACTTTATAGGTAAAGGAAAATAATACTAGCATAAAATAAAATATTGCTTCTGCCAAAATTTTGGTAATTTATGTAAAAAAAAAAAAATAATAATGAACACTTTTTTAGATAGTTATTTGATTGGTCGAAAGATCCTTTCAATCGATCAAGTGCTCTTTCGATTGATGAAACAAGAATCGAATAGCAATGATTCATCCAGAGGCTCTAGGATTATTTTCTTACCATTTAGATCGATCGAGCGAAAGTTTCAACTGACCAAAAATGCTGAATTTCAAAATTTTACTTAGAAATTCCAGAACTTGAATTTTCACTTTATGAAACCATATTTTTCAAACTCAAACATCATTATTACAACCTATCCTTGTATATACCTATATATACAACAACATTGAGCTAATGAGGAAGTTATATCCATGTTTCATTTTTTTTTTTTCATGTTGTAGCTATACAACATTTAGTTAAAATACTATAAGAGTTTATTCTAACAAAAAGATATAACTTCATAAACAAAAATAATTTTGGCAAAATACTAAAAGGAAATTATTCAAAGAAAAAAATGACAAAGAAGGAGAAGTTAGCAAAGGAAGAGAAGTTTCCAAACCTTTGTAAGATTTGAGATTACTTTGTATCAAATAGAATTTGTAATGTAATTTGCTATTATACAGACTTTGAACTCCAACTATCATTTGTTAATGAAAATATGATGGTCTTATTTTGTTTTGTTTCGTAGAATCCAAAATTGATGTCCTTCAAGTGTCTTCAAAAGTATTTGTAACTTTGATTTAATAATATTAAATAGGCGAAAATACACTTTTGGTCCTACATTCTGGGCGATTTCTTAATTTGATCCCTAAATTGATTTCGCTCCTGGGTCAGTCTTTTCAGAAAATCATTTTTATTTTGGTCCCTGCCGTCAACCCAGTAACAAAAAAAATCTGAGATGGCAAACAGAGTGCATAGGTGGTATGTTAGATACTAATATGGCTATTAAAATACATTAATAAATACCACATCAGCATCTATGTGAGCATTTTAATAAATAAAAAAGCCACCTCAGAAAATTAAAAAACAAATTATGAAATAAATATTTTAAAAACACCTTAAAATTTTTTTTTTCCCGGAAGAACAATGTTCTTCTTCTTCCCCAAAGCATGAACTTCATGCTTCATGCTCTTCCCCAAATCAAACCCATAAACATCTAGTAAATCAATCCAATAAATCAAGAAATCAAACCCATAAACCTCTAGTAAATCAAACCCAATAAATCCAAGAAATAAACATACAAATCCACATAAAAAAATAATAAAAATAATAAAAAACACGAAAACATGAAACCAAACTCATCGAGACCTAAATTAGTAAACATGAAACCAAAACCCACAGCCACACCGATCTCCACAGCCACACCAATCTCCACCTCCACTACTAACCACCACTCCACAGAAACCAGAAAACCCCTACCTCCATCCAAACCTATAAATAGAAATCCAAGACCCACACCAATCTCCATGGCCACACCGATCTTTATGACCACAACCCACCCCACTGAAACCCATAAAACCCAACCATTTCCAACCAACCCAGCCATCTCAATCTCCATCCAAACCCACAATCCAAGACCCATGGCCACACCGATCTCCACCTCCATTACCAACCACCCGCCCCTATGGAAATCTAAAAAACCTAGAGATTAGAGAATCAGGTTTAGAGAGAGAGAGAGAGAGAGAGAGAGAGAGAGAGAGAGAGAGAGAGAGAGAGAAAGTCAGAGATTAAGAGAGAGAGGGATCGAAAGCTTGAACAAAGAAAGACGAAAAAGAAGGATACAAACACAAATACACACCAAGAGAGAGAGAAAGAGAGGATCTGGAAAAAAAAGAAAGAAAGAAATACACGCGAAAAGAAAAAGAAAAGAAGAAAGACACACAAAAACACTTGCCAAGAAGATTTATTTACTAAGTTATTTTTGTTTTGATTTTTCTTTTTGTTATCTTAAAAGAAAGAAGAAAATGAAATAGATACAAACACAAACATAGACACGCCAACCTAGAATGAGAAGGGGTGTTAATTTAGTTTCTTAAGAAAGTTCAAGAAAAATTGAAATAGTTGCTATAAATTGTTTTCTCAATCTTTAAAATTGATTTTTTTTGAATTTTTTCAGTTTAATTATTTTTAAAATTTTTATTTTTTATTGATTAAAAAGCTGACTTGTCATTTTAAAAGCAAAATAATTTTTTTTTAATAGTTTTATTTGCCACATTAGCATCTAATATACCATCTATACACTTTGTTTGCCACCTCATATTTTTCTATTACTAGGTTGATGGCAGAGACCAAAATAAAAACTATTTTATGAAATTAGGGACTAATCTAAGAGCGAAATCAATTTAAGGACCAAATCGAGAATTGGTCTAAAATGTAGGGACCAAAAGTATATTTTCGCCTTTTAAATATTTATCACCACACACCCTTAGTGCGATGGTCACTCCACAAATATAAGTGCTTGTAGGATATAAGGGCAAGAGTTGAGATTCAAGTTTTCAAAAGAAAATTTCACATACATATATACCTAGATTATACTAAAGTATAATTTATATCTTGAATAAAAAAAAAAAATTAAAATATCCGACTTGAATTGTTTTTTAACAATCGGTGTTTTTTCCCTCTTTGTGCGCTCACTTGTACTACAAAAGTAAATGAAATGCATATTTACACTTGTACTATTTTTATTTTTTAACCAAAAAAATTTAGGGGTATATATATATATATATATGTATATTTTCATCATAAGATTTATACTTAGGTTTCCTACGTAGAGACATTTCCGTGTTAATTGTCAATTTTATTTATTTATTTAAACAACCAAAATAATTTAAGCTTAGTACATACTTCCATGTAGAAATTATAAGATCTATATGTTGGACAAGTGATGTGGTCTACCATTCCATTAAAAACTGTCATTTGTTTAAAATTGTTAGTTAAATTTTTTTTTAAACAGAAATTAATTACTAACTCAGTAATTTTAAACAAGTGGAAGTTTTTTAGTGGAATGGTGGACAAGTGATGTGATCCACAGAGGACTCTATAATTTCTCTACTTCCATGTTGATTGTCATTCCTTTGCACGGGTTTTATATATTTATTATAAATCTATAATATTATAAATAAGGAATAATATCAAAATTCTTAATATAAACATACATATGTTTTCATTGTATATATTTGTTATACTTGGACTAACAAAAATGTTTAAGGGGTAGAAATTAATTGCTTTCATAATGGAACTATAAACATATTTTATACAGCACATGTCTTCATGTCAGTGACGGCTCCAAGATTATTTTCTAGGGGGTTCAATAAGAAACTTAAATTATACAAAATTTTAAACAAAAGATAAATTAAATATATCAACATCACAAAAAAAAAAAATTAATACATAAAGTTTTACAATTGTCTTCTACGATTTTTTGTATTTTGAAATTATTGCATGATATCTTCATTATCAATTCTACTAGCTACATATGTTTTAATGTACATAGTCAAGCAATCATTCATCCACTAATTTCTCATTTGATTGAATTATTTAAAATTTCTTAAGATTTACATGAGCTTTTTCTAGGGTTTAAGATTAGCAAATTCTACTTTTGTTGTTGGGCTAATTAAAATTTTTTCCCAGATTTTAGATTAAATTGATTTGTTATTGAGATTTTTCTGTGTTTAAAAAGGTCAAGATATTATTAAGATGCTTATATTTAAGTTTATTTTAGTTGGGTTTAAGGTTAGGGTGTTCAAATTTTTATTTTAAGTTTCAAAACAGGAAAAATAAAATAAAAAATATTATAATCATTTTTTTTTGTTCAATTTAGGGGTTCATTTGAACCCCTAGGCTCCAAGTGGAGCCGCCCCTACTTCATGTTCATTGTGTCAAGAGTCTTATAACTTAATTGACATTTTATGGACAAAGTCTTTTTTTTTTTAGAATACTAAATATTTTAATATATACACACGTAAGGTGGGAATATCTTAAAGAAACTAATAGTAGTGTATATCCAAAATTTAATATTTGTGTTACTGGGTTAGTAGTATATTGTAACTATCTAAAAAAGTGTTCATTATTATTATTTTTTTTTTACATAAATTACCAAAATTTTGGCAGAAGCAATATTTTATTTTATGCTAGTATTATTTTCCTTTACCTATAAAGTGGCTTAAAAGACCATTCCCTATAAAAATTTTAATTTGGAAGACACCGTGATGCCATTATATATTGCCGGTTGTGGTTTTTTATTTTAATTTTTTTTAATTAGTGTTTTAATAGCTATTCTATCCTTTTGGATTTTTTTTTTTTAAAATTATTGGGTAGTCAAAGGATATTTTTGGTAATTTTTAAAAAAAAGATACACATATACACACACATTATATATATATATACACAGAAAAATTAATTAGATGTTGTTTTAGTGTCCATTTAACTGATTTTTTTTCTCACCTTGTAATTGATTTTTATAATAATACTATTATCTACTGTCAGTAATTTTTTAATAGAAGAGTAATAGGTGATAAATAAAAGGAATTAGTCTATTAGAGGGGTGGATGAGATGTCATTTTAACACTCACTTATCAATAGAATTTAAAAATCCACCATAAATGTACTATCACATTATCTATTTCACATCAGATTAAAACACAGTCCCAAAATAATTGGATAAGTATCACTTAAAAAAGAGAAAAAGAAAGAAACAAAGAAAAGAAGAAGAAGAAGAGCAGCAGTCTATTAGGAGGGACAAAAAATTGTGGCACTTTAACTAAGATGGAACAAAAAAGGAAGGAAAAAAAAAGTTTATATTGAATAAACATTAAGTTTTGGTTTTTATCCAAGGAAATAGAATAAGTGAAGGAAAAACTAGTTTGATATCAACTATTAGATGTAGATTGCAGGAAAAAGTTTATATGAACAAAATGTTGCATATTTTGTTAAAACACTAATAGTAGTTTATTAGAACAAATAAATGTTTATTCTTTTTTTTNACTTCCGGCGCGGTAAAGTTTGGGCGTCATCCCGATGGTGCTGTGCATGGCGGTCAGGAGAGAAGTCCCTGAAGTACGTAACGCCCTTTTCCGGGGCGCTTCCATGCCTGCCCTTTAGACTGGCAGCAACTCGTGCCTGGCCTATCCATCGGTGGAGGCTCGCAAGATTACGTCATGTCCGGTGCCCGGGTGTTGCCGTCTCCAACGGCCAACCAATGTTGGGCTGGGAGAGAATCAAGGGAACGTCATGGGGAGGGGTCGTTAGGTGCCCATGCATCTGCTCCTCTCTTCTCGCCGGCACCATCCACACTGGCCCGGGGGTTGTTGGCAGCCTTAAAACAAGCCTGTCTCAGCCCCTCCCCTAAAGTTAGTTTTAAGACAGGCCCGTCTGGCCTCTGTTTGTAGCATTAGCTTTAAAACACGCATGTCTGAGCCTCTATTTGTATCTTGTATTTACTTTTCGATTAATAAAACGTTGTGATGTTTCTTTCCTTCTCCTATTCTCTGAATCTTTTACTTTCCTGCAACGATCATATCTTGTGCAAAAGCGTTATTGTTGGTTGTTACTTCGTTTTTTTTTTTTTTTTTGGAAGTCGGGGTACCTTGCGCAAGCCCCCAATGGTGGAAGTCGCTAGTCGTTGTGCCTGCTAACGCCTAGTCCTTTCCCATAGACGGCGCCAATTGTAATGACTCAATTTGGAAAAGTCCTTATAAATTAAAAGGAAATTCATCCCATAAGCCCAAATAATACATTTTTAGAAGGTGAGTTCAAGAACTAAGCCCTAACAAACGGACAACGCTCAAAATAGGGCTTCCATCCATTGAAGGCCGGCACAATAAGGTTACTCATCAAGATTTCTCCTCGGCGTTCATCCGAGGAGCCTCCTCTCCGTCCCCCCCTCGTTGTTCTGTTGGTTTCCCTTATATAGCCCTCTTCTCACCATCTCTTTCTTCCACCTGTTGATCATCCATGCACTTCCCTTCTGACCGTCTGTCCCATCAGCTGTGTTATCAGTAATCATGTAATTCGTAGTGGTCAAGGTTGCCCTGTTCAGGAGTCACATCTCCATTAGTGCGGTTAAAGGATTAGGTGAGCACATTTATTGTGAAGGTGACAACCTGTCCTGGGCTTGTTCTCCCACTTGGTGTTGTCCTCAGTCCATCGAGGACAGGGTCATCCTTGGCGGGGTCCTTACAACTCAGGCCTCTATACAACGTCCTCGGGCGACTTTTCATCCTCGGCATGGGCCTTGGGCCGGGTGTAAAATGGGCCGAGACAATCAGACTTTCAGGCCCCACAATTATAATTATCAAATTTGATATTTATAAAAAATAAAATTGAGGGAAAAGATTATATTTTGTGGAACCTTCCCATGCATTATACAAAACCAAAGAAATTTAACTTTTAGTTTACCTCATAATATTTTGCTAGATAAACTTTTAAGACTACATAATTTTACATGTCATCATTTTATTATATTTTTTTAATTGATCTTAAAAAAAATTTCTATATTTCAACCATCCATTAAAATCTTACCAAACCATATTTTCTTTAAGAGATGTGTCATGTCTATAACATTTTTACAACAATTATTATAGATGGTAAATTATTATTAGTTCTAATTTGAATCTCACAATTGAAATTATTTTTTTGTCTACCCATAATAACTTACTACTTAAGATTTGTTGTGAAAATATTGTAGATATATCATTTCTCTCTTTTTAGACGATATGATATATATATATATATATATATAAACACAATTACAATAAATGATTATTAAAAATTATTTGATACTTAGACAACAAAATAAAAATAAAAATAATAGAATATAGATAGAAATCATATATACTTTGTTAAACTTTCAATACACGGATTTCAATTTAAATTTAAATCTTTCTCATCAAATACTTCCACCGAACAGGCAACAGAACCTTTATATTATATCCAAAAGAATCTTTCTCGTTAGATACTTTCATATAATATCATTAGCTATCATGATGATCGAGAACCCAAGGACTTTAATTTATATCTCAACCTTTAGAAATATTGAGTGAGTTTGAGAAGCCTAAAAGAGAAAGAGTAGTCTTTTGATTTGGCTTATATTTTCAGCAAATTAGCAAATAATGAACCAACCACGAGTAAATCAGTAGCATGTTTATCAAAGCGCACTCATATATTTAATGTAGTACCAACAAATAATCAGGGAAACAATAGCCTGTGTTTCTTTTATTCTGTTTAAACTCACTTTTTCAATTATAAAAACACACTGTGAGTTACGAGGACAACCTTATCCCCGGCCTGACAAGGGTGATTTTGGGGAGAGACTAACCCCAAAGTAAGCTGTCGCTCTCACATTTAATGCACTCAACTAACCCCCCTGGCCGCATTAATGGGGAGGTAACCCCTTGGCAGGATAACGTTGATCAGAGTGAACCACTTGAGTACCGATAAGGCCTCTGATGGGACGGACGGCCAGAAAAAAGGCAAATAGATGATCAACAGATGGAAGGAGGAGATAGGAAGATGAAAACTATAAAAGAAAAGCTAGTAAAGTAAGAAGGGGGGGAAAGAAAAGAGAGAACAATAAGGCCGAGGAGCATCCCCCCATTTGTAAAGAAACTCTTAGCATTTTTTATAAGAAAAGTTCATGCATGGTGATCGACGGCCAGCGCCTAAACCTTTCAACCCACTCTCTATAAATTTATTGTTTGGGCTTATTGGGCTGAAGATCCATCACTCAGGGTCAATCCAAATTGAGTCCCTACACTTACCAAATCATATTTTCTTTAAGAGATGTGTCATGTCTATAAGATTTTCACAACAAATTGTAGATGGTAAATTGTTATTAGTTCTAATTTGAATCTCACAACTGAAATTATTTTTTTGTCCACCCATAACAACTTACCACTTAAAATTTGTTGTGAAAATGTTGTAGATATATCATTTCTCTCTTTTTAGACGATATGATATATATATATATATATATATATAAACACAATTACAATAAATGGCTATTAAAAATTATTTGATACTTTAGACAACAAAATAAAAATAAAAATAAAGAAAATAGATAGAAATCATATATACTTTGTTAAACTTCCAATACACGGATTTCAATTTAAATTTAAATCTTTCTCATCAAATACTTCTACCGAACAGGTAACAGAACCTTTATATTATATCCAAAAGAATCTTTCCCGTTAAATACTTTCATATAATTTCATTATCTATCATGATGATCGAGAACCCTAGGACTTTAATTTATATCTCAACCTTTAGAAATATTGAGTTGAGTTTGAGAAGCCTAAAAGAGAAAGAGTAGTCTTTTGATTTGGCTTATATTTTCAATCAAAGCGCACTCATATATTTAATGTAGAACCAACAAATAATCAGGGAAACAATAGCCTGTGTTTCTTTTATTCTGTTTAAACTCACTTTTTCAATTATAAAAACACACTGTGAGTTGTGTGAATTGAAAGAGTTTTTCTCTGAGAATGGAAAGTTGTAAACCAGTCAGTTTATATAGCTGTGTGCCCTTAACTAGATCAACTACTATATATGTGAGACAGAGAGCTGTAACCTGTATGAGAGTCTTTCCTTGAAAGGGTGATTGTAAACAACCTTAAAACGACAAGACTGAGTTAGCATCCAGTACAAACCGAAGCTTAGCTCAGCCATGAACATACCAATCCAAGCCCATCTTCCTTGCTCTCCAACTCTTGGAATGTGTGTCAATCTGTAAACCCATATCAAACATATACCAACAAACACTGTCGAAGCAAACACCTTATATGCACCTCTAAATCTTGCTTCTTTTGTCTCAAACAATGGAAGTGCATCCTCTTCACCANACCACAATTTTTGTTATCTGTGAAATTGGGTCTAGAGAGAATCTTTTAGAATTTTCCAAATATGTTAAATTTAATGCATTATATATAGCAGATAAGTTTTTATTCCATGGGTGCCTAAGACCAAGGATGACGCTTCTTCTTTTTCCATTGGCGAATAATTATCTTTTTTAATTTAATATTAAAAAAAAACTTACTTATTTATTTATTTATTTTTTTTTATGGGGGATGCCTTTTTTTTATTTTTTAAATACTTTTTTTTCTTTTTTGGGTAACAATTGATGAGGACTTCGTGACCAATAATGATGAACATCACTTACCTCTAGTGCTTGAATACACTGAACCAATTTGATATAAACACGTTCATTTTTTATCGCATATAGCTTACCCATGAATTGACCATCCATAGTAGTGCAACAGATGGTTTCACAACGTGGTAATTGTCCTGACTTATATGATCAGCTATTTTAAAATTCCAGATAATCTTTGTGTTGAATTGACCATTTTGGTAAGAAAATTTCTAGAGGAAGATGGCCTAACTTAGTTGGGATAAGATGTATATTCCAAAAGCTTGTGAGGGGTTGGGTTTTAAACAATTAAAGGATTTTAATTGAGCTTTGTTAGCAAAAGAAGGGTGGCGCTTACAAACTAATCCAAATTCTTTGGTTTCTAAGATTTTTAAGGCTTGCTATCTGTTGGGAAAAAATCTTAATCCTCTTTTTGTCTATGTATGAATTAAAATATATAACTATCAAGTAATAGCAATATTATAGAAACAAAAAAAAATTCCAACAAACACCACATAAACACAACCACACAAGATCACCAAATCTTACGTAGAAAACCCTCCAAAAAAATCAAGGACAGTTCCAAAAAATATCTATTATGAAATAGAGATTACAACTATCAAGTTTATTCTAAACTTGAATTCATAATAAATTAGATATACAATAAATAAATTTCAATGAGTAAATACAATCTCACCATAAAATCAGTAACAAAATCTTCTTCTGAACACTCCAACACTCTACGGTTATAGCACTCAAAAACTCTATGAAAACTTCATCAATTTATTTTCTTTAGGTGTAACTTGTGCAAAGAAAAATATATAAATATATATATATATATATATATTTTCACTCTCTCACGCTCTCACTGTGTTTCACTCTATCCTTTCACACGGACTACACCTCTCAAGCTGAAGCTCTCTCTTTCTCTGTGTCTTGCTCTCTCTGGAACGCACACTAAAAAATGGCCCGAATCACCCTTGCCTTTTGCTTCTTTCATTTATTTCTTCCTTCAGCGTGTTAGACACGCCTTGCATCAGCTTTGCATTAAACCAAAAACTGGTTTTGTGGGGCTTGAGAAGACAAGCTCATAAATGAGCTTTGACAAGAGTGGCAAGCAAGTGGGCTGAACCCACTAGGTGCCACGCACGCACCCAACAGTATCTCCCTGATTGTGATTTTATAAATGCTTCTATGGAGAGTAATCCGTCTTATATTTGGCGTAGTATTATGGCAGCTCAGCACATAGTGCAACAAGGGTTGCGATGGCAGGTTGGTAGGGGCAAAAAAAAAAAAAAAAAATTAAAGTGTGGCATGATAAATGGCTTCTAACTCTTACCACCCACAAGGCCACAACGTGGTTGTCAAAAGATGTCTTTGGTAAGAATGGTAGGTAGGTATGTCGGTATATGGCCATTTATTTTTTTTTATACTAAAGTGTGGCTATTGTTGATGTAGGAATTGCATTCTATCTGTTTTTTCATCCTCTATTGTTTACGGACTTTACGTATTTATGTAGAAACCAAACCTTTTATTTGAACTATAAAAGTATGAATTGTTACAATTTTTAATTAAGAATGATCCAGAATTATTTTTGCTAGTGGATTCATTATTAAATAATAAAAAATATTAAAAAAAAAAACTATTCCAATTTGTATTCATAAATGCTAGTGGATTCATAAACTCAAAATCTCCTAGCAAAAGTAATTATTAATATTCAATTGCAAACGCCAGAGAGGCATTAAGTTTTAAATACTAGCTTTCAAAAGAAAAAAGAAGTTGGAAAGAAAGTTTTATTCTTTTAAACTTGGAAGTTTGAAACAAAGTTTTCATGTTTGTNATTATTTTTTTTTTGACAAAATGATCCAGTCTTATCTAATATATATCATTACAGGTAGCTGTCTATTCATCTACCAACTCTTTAGGCATACCAACCTTATATATATATTTTAAATGACGTTCTAGAAACTAGAAACTGAACTGTTCATTTAACTGTGAATTGTTACAATTTTTAGGGATGATCCAATTTTCTGATATGTCATAGTACAGGTTCAGTGTGTTCTATTCATCTATCATCTCTTTCGTCATTTGTGACATATATATCAGTAGATCCTTTAATTTAATACTGATATAGTGATATGTCACAATCCAGAACTGAAAAAATCAGAAAGAAAAAATAATCCTGATGTGCCAACACTTCAAGTTTACCCAACAAATTTGTAGAATTTCCGGCCAAATAGAACTTATTCTTTTAGACCATTATTGAATAGAATAGACAAAACATTTAGAGAGGGAGCAAAGAAGATGAGGCCTTCAATTGATTTCATTTAATTATTATTATTCTACAAGAGAACGAAGAAACGAGAAAGATCAATTAAGGCCCGTCCCTTCTGTTTTTTTGAAGGTGGAAGACTTATTTAATCTGACACTTTTTTTTTTTTTTTTAGTTTCAATTTATGGCGTTTGTCTTTATCAAAACTAGTCCTTGATGATAAATTTTTATTATCAGACTAAGAAAACAATTAATTTTTTATATAAGCGGAGATTATATCTCAGATCTCTTATTTACATTAGAGATTTTACCCGTTGAACTAACTGAAACTCATATTTAATCTAACACTTAAAAATAGATAAATTATTAATTTTGTTTTTCTAATTATAAAGTTAAAATCAAATACTTGAATAATTTAAAATTAATAGTTAAAATTTTCCATTAGCCTGACTATAATATATATATAGGTAAAACTAAGAGAAAATCTAATTAAATTCTAAATTAGTGTCTAATTTTGTTTTATGTGTCTCATCTATTTTTAAATTGTGTGTCAAGTGAATTATTAAATGTAAAAATCAAAGAGTTAAATTCAATTAGATTCTAAATTGAAATTCAATTTTGCACCATGTGTTCAACATAATTTTTAATTTTTTTTTGCAAGTAATTATTGAGTGCAAAACTGAAGAGTCTAGATTTAGATCTAATTAGATTCTAAATCATATATATAAGTTGGTTCAAGTTACACCTAATATAACTTCATAATAGTTACACATTTTTTAAACCATTGATTTCAAAGAGATCTAACGGTTAAAAATGCATCATTAATCTCTCTCTCTCTCTCTCTCTCTCTCTCTCTCTCTCTCTCTCTCTCTCTCTCCTCTCTCTCTCTCTCTCTCTCTCTCTCTCCAAATTCCTCCTCATTAAACGGGCATGCCACCACTTCTTTTTTTATTCCTTTCTTTTTTTAAAATAAACGACATTAATTTTATTGCCAAAAAAAAAAAAACTAAGGAATTGTATAATTTTCTATAAAAGTTTGAAACAATAAGTTTTCATGTTTGTGTTGTTGCCTCAGACACAAGCTTTAGCCTCAACATGGGGCTTCAAACCTTAATTTTCTTACACCAAACAAACATTATGTATTTTATGTTCTCTTATTATGAATCACGTCCTTACTATATTATTATGGACGGCAGTTTCAACTCACTGATTTGCAACTTAAGAACATTAAGAATAAGACCATGAGAAAGCAAATCTGCAAATTAATACGGTAAGAAGAGGTACTTGTGCAAGGTTAGGGAGGAATTATTTAGGAGAGAAAAACAAAGTAAAAAAAATGAAATAATATAATATCCTCTCAAATTAATTTAGTTGGCTTTTTTTTTTTTGAGGGTCAATTTAGTTGGCTAATGTGGTTTTTTAACCATTAGATCTTTTTGAAATCTATGGTCTAAAAAAGGTATAATTTTTGTAGAGTTACATCAAGTGTAACTTGAACCCATCTAATATATATATATATATATATGTATGTATGTATGTATGTTTGTGATACCAAGAAATTATATGATTAAATCTCTTTTTTTTTTTTAGCCAAGGATACAAATTTGGTTTAAAGATTAAACACAACTTTCTACATCAACATTTTTTTTTCTCAAAAAAAAAAATGGAAGACCGGTCTTAGGCAAGTGACTATCTCTTAAAAGTTATCCGCAACTCTAATAGCATGTTTGGATTGAGGGGGGAGGGAATGAGAGAAAGGGAGAGTAGAGTAGAGTTGATAAAAAATTAGGCTAATTTCCATTCTACTCCCCTCTATTCCCCCTCCCTTCCCTCAATCCATGCCAAACGGACCATAAAGTAGCAAGGCTTCTCTTCCATCACCACTCCCATTCAACTTTGAAGCCTCTCTTCCTTCACTCTCTTCCCCACGATATGAAATAAAGCACTTACTTCTATTTGGTCCTATTTGGTCCACTATGTACACTTTGGTTCTATTTGGTCCTATTCGATCCATTCTATCTACTTTGGTCCTATTTCTGTCTAATTCGATCCCATTTGGTCCACATTGGTCCTATTTGGTCCATCCTATCCACTTTGGTTCTATTCGGTCCACTTCAATTATTTTTAGTCCACGTTGGTCCTATTCAGTCCATTAAATCAACTTTGGTCCTCTTTGGTCCTATTCCATTTTTTTTAAAGAAGAAGTAGCATAGTTGTTTATCTGCTTAGTCTCAAATATCTTTATTCCAAATTCTACAATTAGCCATATTCATTTTAAAATTTCCAAAACAGCAAAAAAGAATATTACTCCTGCCCTACCCTTCAACATTACTAGTCAAATCCAATGCCATATTTTAAAGTAAGAGATAAATACCACTTTTTTGTTTTTTAATGAAGGAAATACGTACCACATGGATACTAATATTGATACAATCTACATTACAGTAAACAATGTTAAATTATAGGCATCAAACAAGCCAGTGAAGCTAATACAAAAGACTTAAACAAAATTGAGGATGATAAGCGACCATTATCACAGCGGATGAAGAGTGCTTGGTAAACTGGTATGTTGATCATGACAAGTAGCAAGTTAAGAATAACTTGTAGGATCAATTGTTCTAACAACTTGAACTCCAATTCAAGAACAATCTTTGTGATTCCCCCAATTAAGCTAAAGAGGTGTAGTAGTGCCAATGATGCTATAATGGTAAACACGATAGTTGAGCTTCCAAACTCTATTACTTCTTGCTCATACCTCTTCAGCACATCCTCTGTATTCACCTTAGTGGTGATGGTAAATGTTGTTTTAGATAGGCCTAATTGCCATCTAACGACGTCAATGAACCCAAAAAGGTATGAAGTAGTTCTTCGAAACACCCACATTCGTTGTGAGTTCCACCAAGCTATGAGAGTATCACCACAGCTCAAGGCCTCAGCTATGCCACAAGCATTTCGGGCTACAAAAACATAGGCAATGGGCAAGAACCATAGGCTTTTAACCTAGAAAGATGCGGCCATGAAATTAGTATAAATAAGCTCTATATTGTCAAATAGGGAATGTCAACAAAAGTACTCTTCGTTCTGCATGATCTATTGCTATGTAGTTGCTCACAAGTTTTAGTTTTAGACTAACCGAAAATTTATCAATACGAAAAAATTTGTTTTTAATAAACAATCTAAGGGCCATTGAAGGTGCATAGCACATATATATCATTAAATTAAGCGCATGATACGCAAGAATTTTTTTTGTTTATGAAGTCTACTCTGCATTAATCTACTAATAAGAAAAGAAAGATAAAAATACAAACCTGAGGGAATAAGGAAATGCCATGGAGCAAGCAAAGAGGAGGAACAATCACATAATAGAGCGTCGGGATGGAAGTTGGAGCAAACAAAAGGTAAATTGAATATGCCATCTGGGCACCCAATTTTATCTTGCCAAGCCCATATATAAAAGGGCAATACTTGGAGAAAAATATCTGAAACATGCCTTCAGACCACCTCTTGTGTTGAACAAGAGCAGCATCTAAGGTAGTTGGAGCAACACCCAAGAAGGCTTTTCTATTTGGATTATGATGAATTGATTTCCAACCCCTACATTGGATAGCCAAACCAGTTACAACATCTTCGGACGTGCACCCATAAATTAGACCCATCTGCATTTTGTAATTACCATTTTTAAGGTTAAAAGTCCACACACAAGAGAGAGAGAGAGAGAGAGAGAGAGAGACCTTGTTCCCCCATTGAGTGTCCTTCTCATAGATACAATTAGTAAGAACTTTTGATTCCTTTTCCAATTCATCAATAGTTTTATCTGCATTCTTTTTGGCTTTTATGTTCCATTCTCCTTTGTAATCCTTTGAATGCGCCTTTCCACAAAGACTCTCTCTTCGATGGAAACATCCGGTGCCACAATAGGGGGCTGCACCATATCCATCTAGACCAGCAAACTCAATCTTCATATATAACCAAGAATTATAGCATGTTAGTCCACCAAATAATTTATATAGATTTCTCTTCTTGAAAACAAAAGCATAGTCATAGATTACCCACATTACTAGGAACCGAAAAAGAACACCCATAAATGTCATTTGTCATGATGTTGTCATAATTTTGTGGATATTGCACAAAAGAGATCTCATGGCCTCTCTTGTCATCCATGAAAAAGCATAGTGCCTCACGTATTGTGTCTGCATCATTTGCATACATGTCACAGTCCAAGTTGAGGATGAAGGGGGCATTGCTGATCTCTGAAGACACTCTTATCTACACATTTGAAATATTGTCTTCTAAATACTAGTGAACAAAAAATTAGTAGAGTATTATCAAGCAAAGATGGTCACAAAATACTTACATCACATACTTGCAAACTATTCAAACTTCTCCTGTATGTTTTATTTTCATTTCACTTCAAAAACATATATATGTTGAAGAGAATATATATATATATATATATATTTTGCATATGCATGTACAAAAGTTGAAATCTTACCAGTGCATTCATAGCCCCAGCTTTGAAGTTGTGAGGCCATTGGGGTCTTTTTTCTCGTGCCATGTATACCAGTGTTGGCAATCGTCCTCCATCAATATCCATCACACTTTTATCTCTTCCATCAATTATAATCTATAAATTAAAGTAAAATAAAAGGACAAATATTGAATAAAAATAAAAGAAAAATATAATAAGTAAAATTATTTTGTAAAAGAGTGTATTATAAATTTTTTAGATAGTAACAAAATGCTATTAATCTCATAGCTCAAACCTTTTCCCACCCCTAGACATGAGTCATGACTTCCTCAAGGGATTTTCCCCCCTTTTTTTACCTTGTTTCATGTATCAATTAATAGAAATTAAAATTTTATCATAGACAAGAATACAAGAATTACCTGCACAATTGACTGGTGATCTTGTTTTGTTACTTTGGAGTTCCATTCTAAAAATCCTTTGTGTTGATCCCTTGTTTCTTTTGGAATCTTGCCCATTTCAACAACTGAGTCAATGCGATCTTCCATTTCTTTGTATAGTTTCTTTAAAAGCACATAAAAATATCATCAGTCCATTTTGTCATCACGAAAAATCAGTTATTCTAGCTTAGGGATCATGAAATTTATTAATGCATTAGGATTTACCCCAATCTATTTTGTAGTAATTTAAATTACAATTTGTGTTTTACATGACCAATTTTTTTTATGCAGTGGTTTGAGGAGTTTTTCTCAAAGGAAAATTCTATCAAACATGGACCAACTGAAATAGGTAAATGGCTTAAGGGTATTATTGAGTTAATAAAATTTGATTAAAATACATTTTAGTTTCTCTAACTTTGGTGTTCTTTTAGTTTTGGTCCCCAAAGTTTTAAAATTTACAATTAATCTATTGAACTTTCAAATTTCTATCACTTTGGTTCCTAGTGTTTATTTTCTTTATATAAGTTTTTTTAGGACAGTTAATGGTCAATAGTTAACATAACTTGAAATAGGGAAAATTAGGAGCAATTTGAAAGTTTAGAGAGGTTAATTGCAACTTTAAAGGACCAAAAATAATAATGAAAACTCTAAAGTTAGAGGGATTAAAATGTATTTTAGTCATACATGGATTGATGGGTTGGGTTAGGTTCTGAATTTTTCTTTTTTGAAGCTCCGGTTGGGTCAGGTTGGAATTGACAAAATTTTCATCCCGAATAACTAGACTCAATCCATGTTATATACGGTTTAAAGAATATATGTAATTAATTTAAATTTTTTTTAGTTTGCTTTATTTTGAATTCTGAGATTTAGTTTAAAATTTCTTAGTTTGATATTGTTGGTATTTTGAGACTTAATTTTGATGAAGTTGCAATTTTAGGCCTAGTTATTGTGTCAATTGCAATCATTTAGTCTAATCTAAGTGTATACGTGTGTAAAGCTTTCTCCTAGAAACTTACACCCCGGCCCTTATCTCCCACACCCCACAAGCACTTATACTTATAGAGTGACCATCGCACCAAGCGTGTGCAGTGTTAATGAGTTTAAATAGTTGAATGAAGGACAAATTATTTTTATTAGGCCTAACAAATTGACCACAACTTAATCCGTACAGCTTGTGTTGGGTTGTTTCATATAGCTACCATAAATTAATGGATTGAATTGGAGATTTCTCAATCTAATGATTGGGTTCGGTTGAAAAATATTTTAAACCCAACCCATACACACTCTACTCTAATATGACTAAATGAGCAAAACTAAACATATCATAAACTTGCCTTCATAGCCAACCATTCTTGGCCATATGTGATGTCTTGAACATCAATTTGCTGAGCAAAGTAGGCACTCGGGGACCTTGGTTGGATATTGAATTTTTTGCAAAAGGGTATCCAGTGCTTAGAGAAACTAGAGGCCTCTAGGAGAGCATAATATGTCAGCTCCGACGCACCATCATCAGAAAGATAAATGCTCAACTTCTCAGGTGGATAATTGTATGACATGACTGAAAAAATGGTGTTGATCACCAACGTTGGTGGCTCCATCTTAGGGTCTGCTGTACAGATGAAAATGTCAACACTCGGTAACTGGTCTTTGTATCTGTAGCATGCAAAGAAAATGTATTTTGAGGAAAAAAAGAAAAAAAGAAAAGAGATTTTATCCAAGAAAGTTAAAAATTTGTTCTAAGAAATATGGTAAGGATTTTGATCTTTTATTTTTTTTTTTTTTTTTTTTTTTTTGAGAAAAGGATTTTGATCTAATAACAAGAATATCTCTTCCAATAACACACGATTCCTGCTGTGTCATTTATTGGACAAAAAATAACATATTGTAAAGTCAGCGTTAATAAGACATGCAGTGAAAGACATTATATTTGACTAACCCACAACTTTATGAAAGACACCACCGCATCAACTCTAACCTCTAATATCTTAATTCTTACCGTCTAAGCATTTTCAATATACATATAAATAAGGTTTAAACTATTCATTCATGAATTTTTTTTTTTTTCAATAGAAAAAAATGTACAATTTTTTCACTCTTTATGCAATAATCTATTGATCAAAACCAAATTTTGAAATCACAAAATTTATCGGCAAATACTTTATCCAAAAGAACCTTTATATTCAAGATGTATTTAGTGAAATGTATGGTTGGTCTCTACAAATATTTACCACCATATCCTATAATGATATCAACTAATAGAGTGCCTCTCTCATATTTGATGAACTCTATACACTGTTTGCATCCACATGATGCTTCATAAAATAATTTTTCGTCATTGTTATATCTAAAATTTTACAGCCAAACCCTCGTACTATATTCAAGAGAGAGAGAGAGAGAGAGAGAGAGATCTAACCTGTATGAGAGTCTTTCCTTGAAAGGGTAATGGTAAACAACCTTAAAACGACAAGACTGAGTGAGTATCCAGTACAAACCGAAGCATAGCTCAGCCATGAACATACCAATCCAAGCCCATCTCCCTTGTTCTCCAGCTCTTGGCATGTGTGTCAATCTGTAAACCCATATCAAACATATTCCCACAAAGACTGTGAAAGCTAACACCTTATATGCACCTACAAATCTTGCTTCTTTTGTCTCAAACAATGGAAGTGCATCTTCTTCACCACCTTCCTTTCCCATATTATCTCCGCCTGTGTGCTTACACTAAAAAATCTTGCAGACTCGATGCAACAATATCAAATATTCATGTGGTTACTGGTATTTACAGCAATTCCCATAGCAATTATTGCTGACAGTTACTTCTTCCATTAACTTGTGACTCGGGACAAGGCGTCAAGGCATATAAGACTTTTTTGTACATAGATATACTACCATTTGTGTAAGGACAAATTATTCTGCACGATAGGACAGGCATATTTATTCTTAGCTAGTCCCGGACTACAAGGTCACCAAGCTGATCTTGTAGTCCCAGCCAATAAGAACAAAACATATAGGAAGAAAATGCTGACATCATTTGCATATATAGGACAGCTCATCAACAAATGCAGACGCTGGTCTTCCGTTAACTTTCTCGTTAGCCAGCTATTTTCAACAATTCTTTCACCAGTTTCAAAAGTTTTCGAGCCTCTGTTTTTAGCAGGTGGGAACAGGGGAAAAGCTTGGGAAATAATAGAGGCCTTCTGTGTTGGCTTTAGTTGTAGCATAGGGATCATGGAAAATTAGCCACAAATGGAAAACAACCATGTTTAATTGAAAATAACTCATGGAAGCCTTACCCTGAAATGGCAACCTGAGCACATATAAACTCAATAGAGCCTCAATCAAATGTAGCGATAACGTTTTTTGCGTTAAAGTTGTTTGTGTGTGTGTGTGTGTGTGGAGTTGGTAGATGAAAAAAATTATACCAATATATGAAAGTCAGCAAATATTTGCATATGAAAAAAAACAAAGGATTAACTTAAAATTGTATGTGTGTGTGTGTGGATGGCTGGGTAATACGTTTCCAATTTCAACATGAACTTTAAAGTAAAAACTGTCAAAATAATTTACAGAAGCTTACAAAAGCTAAGAACACATAAAGGCCAAAACAGCAAGTGAGAATTGCAATAGAGATAAAGGCCATCAAACATTGTGAAGATTCTAGATGCTGAATTGGATGAATTGTAATTTACAAGAGACTAGACCTCTCATATGTGCGTAGTATGCGCCATTGCCAGGACCTTTTTAAGTTGTATACTTAAAATTTTTGAGAATTTTATTACCAATCAATGAAAAATAATGCAAACTACAAATCACGGTTTTCTGCTCCAAAGCCATACTCCTATCTCCATTAACGCTAAAACTATAGTTAATTTATAACTTTCACTTGGCAACAAGTCAAAATAAATCCAAAGAGAACAAATGTATTCCTCAAAAATAATTTGGCTCCAAGACAATAATTTGTGCTGGATTTGTGAAGTTCCTAGAGTTCTTGGCTGCATAGCATCTTCGGTCTTCCCACTAGAAACATCTAAAAATCATATTAGCATATTGATTCAATCACACTTAAAAACCAAACCCCAATTAAAATAATCAATAATGAAGTATACCTTTGGAACTCTCTTATCTAGAGACTCTTGGATTACTCCAACCTTGTTGTTCTACATTGTTGACCATCTTTTGTTTAAAAAAAAAAAAAAATTCATTGTACAAAGAAAGTCATCCTTAGGAACAAGAAATAAGTAATAAAATTGATAATACAAACACACGACAAGAATTTTCAAATCTACCTCTTGCATATGTGTGGAATTTGATTGCTTGGAATTATACATCAATGAGTTTATTTGTGAGGGAATATAAGTCGTTGGATTCTATAAAGATCAAAATATAAGAAAACATTATTTCAAAAAAAAAAAAAAAAGCTTTGTACACATGTTAATACATAAATGATGGATATTTTATTTTATTTCAAATAAATAATCAATTGTGTCAATTTACATGACTAAGTTGCATTATAACATTGGTACCTTGCAACATAGTTGTAAATGGAACATTTACACAACCCATTTCCTATATAGAGACAAAATTCATATTTAGATATTACATCAATTACCAAAATTATGATTACACATTATAAATATTCTAAATTTGTAAACTAAAGGATGCTTAATACCTGAGAATGATTTGTCCATGACATGTAAGATTGATCTTGTGCATTATCACTTGTAAATCCTAAATGAGAGTAGGGATTTGGTGGTTGGTATATTGTTGGATTGTATGAGCCACCGAACGACACATTTGAATTTTCTTTGAAAACTTTTTTTTTTCGCTTTTCCTATAAAATTGCACATTAAAAAAAAAAAAAAAAAGATGCTATGTCTACAACAATTTTACAACATTTTTACAACAAATCATAGGTGGTTAGTTATTATTGGTTCAAATTTGAAACTAATAGTAAGATTACTTTTTTGCCCCAACAATAATAACCAGTAACAACCTACCACTTAGGATTTGTTGTAAAATTGTTGTAAAAATATTGTAGACATAGCATTTCTCAAAAAAAAAAATCAAACATAATAATAATTGTAAATAAGAAGGTTTATTAAAAATAAAAATATGGCATATATTTAGTATAAAAAAAAAAAAAATTTCTTACGTGAAGAGTATGCATCCTTAGACGATTTTTCCTTGCGCTTCTCAAATTGGCCTTTAAGTCTATCTTTCCGTACACAATATTTTTGTACATCATTTTAAGCCAGTGATGATCTTCAAGATTAAACTTATGCATCATTTTATCCCATGTGTTTTGAAATTCCAATTCTGAATCACAATATTTTTTACACTTGTTCCACAAGGACTGAAACTCCGAATTAGAATTTAACTCTCCAAAGTAGGAAGGTGCATTTTTTGAAATATGCCACAAACATAGTCAATGATGTGTGTTCGAAAACACTTCCTCAATAGCATTTGACATGACTTGATCTTGGTCAGTAAAAATTGTTATTGGAGATCGATTCCCCATTGGGTCTAAGAATGACTTGAACAACCATTTGAAAGAAGCAGTAGTTTCATCCAAAAGAAATGCACATCCAAATATTACATTCTGCCAATGGTGATTAACACCTAGAAATGGAGCACAAATCAAATTATATCTATTGGTGCAGTAAGTAGTGTCAAATACACAACATTTCCAAAACAATCATAATCAACCCTTGATCTCCCATCTCTCCAAAAAAAATTCGTCATGCGATTTTCTTGATCTACTTAAACCATGTAAAAAAACATGGGATCATCTATCTGCCTTTTCTTAAAATGATTCAATAGGCTTTGAGCATCTCCAGCACTAATCGTTGACATCTTTTTTGTGTTCACATGATTATAACAATCTTTTTCAGTGAAGCCTACATTCTTACTCCCTCCAACTTCTTCTGTTAAATACAAATAAGTATTCTTTGTACTTATACCAGCATTCACCATCGAATCAATTAAACTTGCCTTAAGTTTTGAAATACGACGACCTGATCTTAACAAATGTCTCTCTGATGGTAGTGCAAGTTCATGATTATGCTCTTGATTAAATGCAGTAACCCTCCACACATCATTTTCAAATGTGAAACGAATAAATGCTTTACAGCTAGTTCTAGTCTCTAGTTTCTTCCAATTTTTCTCTTCACAAGGATCTTCATCTATTTTAAAACCCTCCTTAGAACATAGAAATTCACGTTGCCTTATGTTCTTTGTCCCATTAAAATATCTAGGCTTTCCTTTCCGTATACTAAAACTTGTTTGTAATGCATAATTATTGTATAAATTGTATGCTTCAACTTCAGTATATGCCACCTTATCCAACAAATTGTCATCACTATTTTCTAGTTGTTCAACAATCAAACAATCTTCAATTCCTTCAATATCACTTGAATTGCAAATAACTACAATAATTTTTATGAAAAATATAAATGTTAGAAATAAAATATTAAGGAATTTACAATACAATAATTATCTTATGTGTGCAATTTTTTATGTGTTCTTAAAGGCCTATGGTATGCTTTATTACAAAGCTTCCCTACTTCTAGGCACAAATATAATTAGAAATTAGACATAGTTACCGATATAAAGATGAATATATTATTTATTCCTATCATATTATATATATATATATATACACACTCGTAAATTTAGAATATAATAACAAATATATATATATATATATCACTACACATATTTTATTTGGGAGCAAACACCTTTATATAATTTATTTGGGAGCAAACTTATCACAACAAAGCAATAAATTCATGAGAGTAAATTCTATAAGGATGGGGTGTAAAACCTATGTTTTACATCATCCAACAAGTGATTGCCATATCAGCATTTTACTTAAAATTTATTAAAATTCAATACATCCTACCACACCTAATAACATCTCAATAGATTCCCAATTTGGTTGGATTTATATATGGGTATTAGAATTGATTGAGTGTGAGTGCGTTTATTTTTAAATATGTGATAAGATGATATGGCATGTTGGGATTGGAAGGGTAAAACATGGGTTTTACACCATGTCCTTATAGAATTTAATCTCTAAATTCATACCTCAATACACGTTTATATATTTTATTTGAGAACAAACATATCACAACAAAGCATTAAATTTTTCACCAAAAAAATGCATTAAATTTATACCTCAATACATTTTTATATGTTTTATTTGGGAGCAAACATATCACAACAAAGCATTAAATTTTTCACCAAAAAAAAGCATTAAATTCATACCTCATTACATTTCTATATATTTTATTTAGGAGCAAACATATCACAACAAATCATAATACATTCTTAAAAAAATGAAACAAAACACAACAAGACAAAATAAATTATACCTCCATTACTTTGAAAATTGGGTTTTTCCATAGTTATGTGAACAAGATTTGTCTCTTTATACTAGAACTTTTCACTTGATCTCACTAAAAAATCACTCATAGCAACCTTTGTTTGTGGTCACACTATGCACTTAAATTTTGTCGGCACTAAGGAGTAAGACTTGTGGCTTTTGTTCACAAGAGTGAGAACCCTAAAAGGTTCTCTTTGTCCTAAATCCCAATTGCAAAACAGCTGGCTAGCACCCTTTTTTATATTTTATTCTTTTAATAACGTTAACGTTAACTGGTTGTCTAACGTTGGAGACTTTTATTTTTATTTTTTTGAGAATTAACGTTGAGGACATCTGCATTTGTTGATTGGTTGTCCTATTCAAATGATGTCAGCACTTTTTTCCTACATTTTTTGTTCTTATTTGCTGGGACTACAAAGTCAGCTTGATTCGATAATTATATTTGTATGAACTCTTTTACACATTAATAATTTGATAAGAAATAGCTTTTCTCTTTTATTGGCGGGAATTACATGTTATCCTCACATTGTATCAATATAAGTACGTAGTTCTAATACCACAACTATTTTTTGTTACAACTTTAATGTGGTAGATTATAAGTGAATTACTTATTATTTTCATATGAATCTATAATTTTTTTTTCACTACTCATATTCTATTATATTAAAGTTGTGACATAATTGTGGCAAAAAAAAGTTAAAGATCTATGTTTTCTCTCAGAAGAATAGTTTTATAACTTTGTTACAAAAACTTATTATTATCTGTATTATGATATTGGTCAATCTCATTGTACAAACGGTGCACCATATGAGGTTCAATAAAAAGTAGTTTTTTTTTTTTTTTTTTTTTTGTGAGAGAGTCCAGAAAAAGTAGTTAGAATAAAAAAGTAGTCAATACTAATTAGATATTATTTTGGTTTTATTAGAGGAATGAAGTATTTCAATACCAGGTATCAATGGTAATATATCATTTTAAGAATATCACTATATATAAACTTTTATATATATATATATATATATGTGTGTGTATTTATAAATTAAAATATTTAATCAAGACCCAAAAAAACTACCCTTTATAAAAATAAATAAAATACAAACCCATATGCCAACCGTGTTTAGGCCCATGTCCAGCCTACTTGGCCAATAATAAAATTAAAACATTCAAAAAGTGATTAAAAAAAAAAAAAAAAAAAAAAGGTAGTGTGAGTGGTTGACAGGCCGCTCAACCCTCAAACTTCTAAAATGTTTATAAAAAAAATAAAAAAGGAGTAGCGGACAAAACGTTTTGTTTGCCCGACATTCAAAGATTCAAAATAATAAAGCCAGCAAAAAACAAAAATGAGAGAAAATTATAGAGAAAAACAAAATCTCAAATGAGAGAAAAATTCCAAAAGAGAGAAACTGTGAGAATATAAGTCCAATGGGCATGAGGTCGAATGTACTATTTGTAATACACATATACACTATTATTACTGGTATAACACATATTTTGTCTATATAAAAAAAAAATTTTAAAAAAAAAGGTAATTCTTTGTACATTTAAACCCCAATTGTTGTATTTTTTTTTTTGATGAGCACAATTGTTGTTTCAATTAAAACCCAATATGTACTTACCAACCAAAATATAAAATTTATCTCTATATATATGGTCAAAACAATATGGTACACCCTACATTTTAGAGCACTACCTTTCAGCCTTGTTTATGCACCCATGTTAATATGATAAGGGAAATGTTAACGACCACTGTGAGGGGCTTGTTAAAGTTGGAGTAATGTGGGTTCCACTTAATAAAAAAAATTGAATAAATAAAAGAAAAAAACATAAAACTAGTTTTACAGTTTATTTTAATATTTTTTATCTCTCTATGAAACTGGCCCCACAGCTTATAAATGATATAAAACTGTAAAAAAGACAAAAAGTTGCCAAAAAAAAAAACCATTGTTAACGAGCACTTTACAGTACCCGTTAACACAAGTCATATGATAAATATTGACTATATAAGCCAATATAAAATTGACTCTTTTTGGTTCCAGAATGTGGTTGACGAGGATAATATATAGTTCTCCTTGACAATAACACTATATGACACTTAATTTTATGTATTATATAAGTGTATGGCCATTGTTGATGTAGCATTCTACTTGTTTCTTCTCTCTCTCTCTCGTTAAATAACGTTGTTGAAGTAAATTAAAGGAATCAGGTACACCCAGACAAGGAAGAGATCACATCAATCTCCCTCGCCCAAACGCACCAAGGTCCAAGGAGATGGCTATCCTTCCCTCAAAAGGGCCATTGGAGGCCCACCTACCCAAGTGTATGTATGGCCATTATTGATGTAGCACGCTCTCTCTCAATAACATTATTAAAATAAATTAAAAAAAATAGATACACCCACACAATGAAGATGGGACCTGAACTCGTGCAATTATACGAAATGAGAGCACCAAGGAGATAGCGATCCTTCCCTCAAAAGGGCCATAGGAAGCCCACCTAGCCAAGTTATGGGCCAAAGTATTAAAATCCTTTACAACATGATCGATATCCTAAAAACTAAGAGCCACACAAATGTTAGCTAGGATAGAAACAATGGACCAATGAGTAATCGCCCAAGAGCAGCTGATTGGATACCAGCCTTCATGCAATCTTAGCTTGGTGTTGTATGAAAAATTGAAAAGTTGATTTTTTTTTTTGGCAAGCATCCTTGGATCTAATGGGTGAGAGCCTCTGATAATTAAGCTTCTTACGTGCCATCCAAATCAACTCACAGCATATGGCAGAAAGTTTTGTGATTCCTCTTGCTTGATAAAAAGCTTCATACATACATTCAACAAAGTATATATTGTTTAAAGTAAAATATTACATTGTTTTAAGCTTAGTTAGCACTTAACAGACAACTCATTAACAATTATAGATAGAAGTGTCTTTTTCAAATCAATAGGTAATGTTAGGGGTGCAAATCAAATTTGAAACTTTAGAGAGTAAAATCAAAATTACTCCAAACATTTTGCAATTTTGTCTATTAATAAAGATGTTGCAAACCAAATCTGTTTATGTTGTTGATTCTTTTCATTTTATGGCACACTAGATTATGACATTTAAACTCTCAATTTTGTCTATTTATAAAGATGTTGCAAATTTGTTTATGTTGTTGATTCTTTTCATTTTATGGCATGGTAGATTAGGACGTTTAAAATTTTAAGTATTTGAAATATATGTCAAAGCATGGTTTGATATCTTATAAGCATGATGATAATAACAAATATGAACAGACCAGATGAGAGAACTTTGGATTTGAGCAGCTTATAAGGCTTCCATGGCAATAACAAAGAGGCAGGGAGACAATGGGTCCCCCTGTCTCAATCCTTCCCTCCACTGAAATAATCCACCAAAGTTCCATTAATTGTTATCAAGAATCTAGGGGTAGTGATGCACTCCTTAATTCAGGATAGATCGGTGCAATTCCTTCCTTTCCTCTTACAAATTTTTTTTATCTTTCACTTTTTTAACTTTCACTTTTTACTTCTCTTAGCTTTTTTCTTAACTTTTTTTCATCAATAGTTGATATTGAAAGTTGCTTTTTTCAACTCTCAGTCTCAACCATTGAGAAGAATTGCATTAGGTGCAATACCCTAGATCTCAATTTGGGTCAATTTGGGGTTGAAAATTTAGAAATTAGTATAATAATTGTAGTCTATTTATTTAGGCATCATTACTTTTAGCAACTCGAGTTTCGATGTTGGGCAATATTTATCACACATTATTCTATTATATGCAATTCAACTTTTAAATTGTAGTAATGCTTTGAAGTCATGATTTCAATTCAAAACTTTTTTAACTAAAATCATGACTTCAAGACACTACTTTAATGTTTGTGATGCAAATATTGTTCAACCAATTGCTAGAAACATTTGGGAATCACTACAAGGTTGTAATTAAGTAACATACTCAAACCAAGTTGAAATTTGTTGTACTACAGGATTTTATATATATATATATATAGTAAAATTTAGAGCATGGCTAGATCTGCAAGCAAATATTATCTTACAAATTTGAAACTTTAGAGAGTAAAATCAAAATTACTCCAAACATTTTGCAATTTTGTCTATTAATAAAGATGTTGCAAACCAAATCTGTTTATGTTGTTGATTCTTTTCATTTTATGGCACACTAGATTATGACATTTAAACTCTCAATTTTGTCTATTTATAAAGATGTTGCAAATTTGTTTATGTTGTTGATTCTTTTCATTTTATGGCATGGTAGATTAGGACGTTTAAAATTTTAAGTATTTGAAATATATGTCAAAGCATGGTTTGATATCTTATAAGCATGATGATAATAACAAATATGAACAGACCAGATGAGAGAACTTTGGATTTGAGCAGCTTATAAGGCTTCCATGGCAATAACAAAGAGGCAGGGAGACAATGGGTCCCCCTGTCTCAATCCTTCCCTCCACTGAAATAATCCACCAAAGTTCCATTAATTGTTATCAAGAATCTAGGGGTAGTGATGCACTCCTTAATTCAGGATAGATCGGTGCAATTCCTTCCTTTCCTCTTACAAATTTTTTTTATCTTTCACTTTTTTAACTTTCACTTTTTACTTCTCTTAGCTTTTTTCTTAACTTTTTTTCATCAATAGTTGATATTGAAAGTTGCTTTTTTCAACTCTCAGTCTCAACCATTGAGAAGAATTGCATTAGGTGCAATACCCTAGATCTCAATTTGGGTCAATTTGGGGTTGAAAATTTAGAAATTAGTATAATAATTGTAGTCTATTTATTTAGGCATCATTACTTTTAGCAACTCGAGTTTCGATGTTGGGCAATATTTATCACACATTATTCTATTATATGCAATTCAACTTTTAAATTGTAGTAATGCTTTGAAGTCATGATTTCAATTCAAAACTTTTTTAACTAAAATCATGACTTCAAGACACTACTTTAATGTTTGTGATGCAAATATTGTTCAACCAATTGCTAGAAACATTTGGGAATCACTACAAGGTTGTAATTAAGTAACATACTCAAACCAAGTTGAAATTTGTTGTACTACAGGATTTTATATATATATATATATAGTAAAATTTAGAGCATGGCTAGATCTGCAAGCAAATATTATCTTTAGGTTTAATTGACAGGAAATTTCAGCCATTCTTAAATGAAAATTTTCTTTCTTTATTTATTTGTTTTCATGAAAATTACAAAACTCACATTCAAACCCTACCACACCCTCAGAGCATCCATACCAATTCATGTAAACATATCATTTATTTTATACAAAAAAAAGCTACTTTTTTTATTTTACACATCTATTTTTACAAAACATCCACATCAGTTCATCTATTATAAACTATATTTTATATAAATAATATTTTTATATTCTTTTTTTGATATTATTTTACCTACCCGTTTCTTTTTCCAATACCTCATTTTCTTTTTCCAATACCTCATTTTCTTTCTTCTTTCTTTCTTTTTTCCTTTATCTCTGCCGTTTCCTCTTTCTTTTCTTCCTCTTCTTTCTTCTTCTTTCTCTCACGGTCAAAACCCATAAGCACCAGAGCAAGAACTCCATCAACACCACAGCCATCACAAGCACCACAACACCTCTCCAATCCACCGATCTCCGTCAACCCAGAAGCACCATCACCAATCTCCATCAACACAACACCAATCTCCGTCAACCCAGAAGCACCATCACCGATCTCCGTCAACCCATCACTATCTCCATTAAAACCGATCTCCATCAACACTGATCTCCGTCAACACCGATCTCCGATCTCCATCAACACTGATCCACATCACCGATCCAAATCGCCTCTCCAATCCACGATCCACAATCACCGATCACCGATCCAACGATTTTGTTCTAGTGGTTGATTTTGTTGTTGATTTTGTGGTTGTTTTTTGATGTTTGTAGTTGATTTTTGATTTTGTGTTTGTGGTAGTGTGTGTAGCAGAGGAAGAAAAAACATGACGAGGGAGGGTTAGTTGTGCATCGGAGAAGAGAGAGAAAAATTGATGTGAACGGAAATCATTAAAATAATAAATACACGAACTACAGTATCGTGTATATTTACACGGGTACTGTAGCTCGTGTATTTATATACATGATTTTACACATTTTTACACCCACTGATGTGAGTGTTTTTTTGCTCAAAATGTGTAAAATTTGCATTATAAATCTATTTTAGAAAGAGTTTAACTGATCTGATATGAATGCTCTCATGCTCTAGCCATTTATCACACAAGTAGCTAAGTAGCTCACTGCTAGGCTACACAATTACACATTATCAAAAGAAAACGCTAAGTAGAGCACATTTTCCTGTGCACTCATTTGAAGTGGTCTGCTTGTTGGTCCACCACAGGTCATTTATCAGCCACATCACCCGACTCATCATCGACAACATCTTTCACAATGTGATCTCTTTGGCCATCTGTTGGTGCCAAAGCACGATGAACATGTTGATGCTGTGATTGTAACATCCTAGTGATGATTTCACTAGGTTGCTTCTCACCTATAAGCCCTTCTTCTTCTTGGGTACTATTATTCTTAGCTTCTTGTGGATGACTTGCCTCTTTGTTGCTTGCCATGTTTGTTTGATTAGGATGTGAAAGCTGTGCTACAATGGTTGGGGAAACTAGTACTGTACTGGTGTGCTTTGGCTTGTATTTGTGACATTACATATGTATCTCTGCAAAGATCATTCTAAGTTGACATGATGTGATGTATCAGATCTTAAATTTGAAAGCTGGCTATTCAGAACTGGAACAAAGGACACGAGGCACACAGTAATAGCTACCGTGTCAATATTATAGACTAGCACAGTCAGTCTGTATTCAATAAGTCTAGAGTGACACCAATCTTCACAATGAGCTGAAATAGTTACACAATGTCTTAAAATCGTGTTTGAAAACGCGATTTCAGTTAAAATAATATTGGAAAATTTAGCATTTCACAAAATATTTCACTGACTGATGGTAAGATATAAATGATAAATGATCAGATGATTAGTTGATAATGAATAAAAACCAGCTCAACTGATGTAAAAATGTGAAAATTTATTGTCGGTGACATTACTCGGCTGTGTGTTTTGCCAATTGAGATTTGAGACACGACTTGGTTCAGTGCTATGCACCATGCTTTGCCCTAGTGGCTAGTGACACTCCACCAAGATTTTCTTTCTGGGTAAAAGAGACACCGCCAAGATTGCTATCACTTTTCTGTGACAAGAACAAGATACAAAGCTTTCTATTTTTGTCTTTTTGGTTGCGTTTAAAAGGAAGCTTATTTATACAATGAGTGAAGTAAAAAGCATGCCAGGCATGGCTAAAAAAAAGCCTATAAGATTCACGAAGATATGAACCTTACTGCCATCAGCTATGATATCACTTTATGGAAATTCTAGGCCTTAGCATAAGTATATCACTTCATACCTACATCTTTAATTACTATTAAAGTTTGTGTAAAAATGAAATCATTGAAAAGTATTTATAGTGAAAAAACAAATGAGGGTTACAAACTAAAAATACTTGAATTACAAGTAAAATTATAATTGCTCTACTTACAACCCAAGTATTATCAAAATTACTTTACTTCACTCCAAGTAGAATTAGATGCAATCAATATGGACTACAGATTTCGACCTTGATTAGGTTTGGGCTTGAGTTTGATATCTCTAAAGCGTATCTTAAAAAATAAAAGAAGTGGTAAGAACACTTAAATAGTAACAGATAAATCATATATGCATAAGTTTAAAGAATAATATTTCGCATTCCCTAATCTAATGTTAGTGATGATAATAATTATCTTATACATCTGGTATGCATATAGTGTGACCCAGTCACTTGTTCATAAGATAAATTGTGAATATATAAATGGATACACAAATATTTTATTTAGTGAAAAGTACTTTCTGTAAGTCCCTGGTGTAGCAATGAAACTACAAGCCCACCTTTCTTAAGGCCTATTGGCCCATAATCCGGAGGCTTCCTCTTACCAAGCTTATTTCTTCTTATAACACCTCACAGCTAAAGGGGACATTAAAAGAATAAACGTCCAGCCAACTAATAGCAGCATGGTACCCGATGCCAACTGCATGCAAATGCTGGAGTGAATTAAACTTGAATCATTATAGTTTCTCAGCAATTGATGATCATTGAAAGTAAATACATAAACAAAAGTTGTGTATAACTTTAAGGGGTTAGTAACTTTTACTTGTGTTCAAGTGTTAGGTGATAAATGAGATATTGGGTTTAAGTCTCGTATCCTCACCTTTACCTTCAAGAGATTTTTCGTTGTAATTATTTAGTGTTTATGGGATGAAGGAAAAACACTTACCAAGGTATTAATAAAGTGTTTCAACTTTCGAGAGCTTACATGTTGATTCTTCTGAAAACATGATGTATTATGTTTTTTTATTTCTTATTTTTTGTAAGACCTACTAGTGAAAAACTTGTTTGATTTTTTTTTATTCCTCATTTTCATTTTCAATACCCAAAAAATGTGAGAATGAAAGCAAATTACAAAAGCAATTTTTTAGCATTTTCATCTTTAGCAAAATGAGTTCAATGGTATTTTCGTAACAAAACTTAAGATTGTGGGAAAAGATTGTGAGCATAACAATGAGAAAAGTAACTTTTCTATGTTTTTTGTTATCAGATTCAGAAAATATATACAAAATATGAAAATAAAAACAAAATATGAGTTCTTGGAAGAACCGATCAAGGTACACTCACCTTATATAATAAAAAAAATTTAAATATATATATATATATATATATGTATGTATGTATGTATGTATGTATTCATGAAACTTGCAATATGCAAATAATCCACAAACACAATAAAGACACGAGTAACTTTTTGATACCATTGTTAGAACTTGTTTGTTATTATGTACAATATAATTATAATGAACAACTTGACTTTTGTCATATAAGTAAAAAACACAAAATAAAATCTACTTGCAATATGCAAATAATCCACAAACACAATAAAGACACGAGTAACTTCTTGATACCATTGTTAGAACTTGTTTGTTATTATGTACAATATAATTATAATGAACAACTTGATTTTTGTCTTATAAGTAAAAACACAAAATAAAATCTGTAGATCCTAAGTGGATGACACCAAAGACACACTGTACTTATGAGACACCTAATCCCTATTATTTAGTAGAAGATAAGACAATTAAAGAAAAATACAACAGTTTATCAAAAAGAATAGTGTAAGGAGAAAAAAAAAAGTTTAATTATAACTTGATAAAGAACAAAGAATCATTTCACTGCTACAAGATTATGAAAATCTTAATAAGTGTGTGTTTGGATTTTTTTTTTCCGTAATTTCTTAACTAATTTATTTATGTACAGTGTGGGGGATAAAAGGATCAGGCCCAAATTAACGGGCCGAACACCCACGAGAGAACTGTTTCACATCCGAAGAGAAAGATGAGTAGAATGCAAGGTCCAGATTGGAGCGGAATCCTCTGGGAGAGGATCATTGCTTTCCGAGGAGGATGTCTCCAGTCCGAGGAGGACATCTCCTGTCCGAGGAGGAAGTTTTACCCTAGTATGATAGCGGAGACTAATTGAGCCGGAGAAAAGCCTGGTTGATCGTCCGAGGAGCCCACCTGATCAAGATAAGCTCAAAGCACCCTCAAAAACGATAAGGATGAAGAAATATCTGAGGGAAAGGCTGCTGCCACCGTATTCAATGCATTGCAACAGCTTTTCTGGCCGCATTTATGTGGAGAAGACATCTGAACAGTGTTTCATGACCTACCGCCACTCACACAGAGATGAAAAGCAGCTGCCTGACGTGACAGGTACTTGAGCACGTCCACGGATGGGGAGCACGTGGACGATAGGGATGAGAGTGAGAGTGGCTATATAATAGAGGGTGAGGGTATGAAACGGGGCATGGAATGTGGGCGAAGCTGATCAATAAATAAGAAAAGAAGTGATAATCTTTTGCGGAAAAACTCCCTTGTCCACTCTAGTTCTTCAACCCATACTCTACAAATTAATTGTCTTTGGGTTTACGTAGAGAAACTAGACCCTACATACAGTATTTTAAAAATTCATTAATTTGTAAGTATAATTATACTTTTATCAACTTTTTAACAAATAAACATTTCAATCAAAAAAAAAAAAAAAAAAAAAAAAACCCAATTCAAGTGCACACTTTATATATATAGAATTTCAACCTATGAAAATTTTTTATAAGAGAACAAGAGACTTTATGCGCACTAATTTATAAACAACATCTTTAAGTTATAAAAGCAAACATTGTTGTGATATTTTATTTCATTTTTTGAGAACACTGTTATGGCAGTTGAGTGCTAAGTGCTTGTACCTCTAGACAGGTTGTGCACTTGTGCATTTATATATTGCTAAATGTTTGCCACCACTCTCCTTATTGGCATCCATAGTAGTAATATATACTTTTTTTTAGGGCCTATAGTAGTAGTATATATGATTAATACATAGATTGTAATATATCATGAATGGTATGAGTTCATAAATAAAATAAAAAAAAAATAAAAAATCATGAATGGTATGCTTTCCATTGCTGCGCATTTCATCAACATCTCATCATCATCAACACCAAAATACTCTTCCCAAAAAACATACCTTTTGGCATTTGTCTTTGGAGAAAAGTTTTGCTACATACTTGTTTACAGCAATTGGTACATACAGGATTATGTAACAGCGAAAAGAAAATGATAAGTATTTAAGGGTTCACCTAATCATATGCATTACACATGATCTCTGCACATATGTTACTTTCTTTTTATTGCCACATTACCTATTATGCAGTAATTGTTGCATATAAGTATGAAACAAAACATTTCCCTCATTTTTACAAGAATTAAACTTCCTTGTTATAAGTTCATTAGATTAAGCATATCTAACATGTAATGTGGTATCCTTTGTTATTCAATCAAAGATTAATATCAATTGGTGTTCTATTTGTGAGATTTATTATATAAGATATAGCACAATTTTATTTATTTATTAAAGATTTACAAATTGTTATATTGATCAATTCTTTTAGACGATAGAAATATAATTATCAATTATGTCCAAATTTGGTTTATTCAGGAGAATCTTATAATTTTCTTTAATTCAAAGATACCACTTACAGTTTTTGTAATCTTAGTTCAAATTTTTTATAGGGAACGTTATACTGTTAGATAAAATAAAGTGCTAAAGCTAGTGAGATACCCACGTGATAGCCTTTCACATGTTTGTGTAAAAAATATATTAAAAGGATCTCATTAGAATATTCTTGTTCTTTTGACATTAAAGGCACTTTTGAAAGTAGATTCTGAATATTTTTAAGGGTCTCTACTCGGTTGTTGAGAATTTAAATTTTAAAATCTCAAGAATTATAAACTACTAAGAGTTTAAACTTACAATAATCTTTTTTTTTTTTTTGGTAGAAAGGAATTTTATTAAAGAAAAGAACTAAGGGGAACAAGGCAGATCAGAAGAGTATCTGTTATGGTACATACCAGCTCTATCAGAGCTTAACAAATCCAACATACTCACAGGCGAGTCATGAAATAAAACAAAAGATCTATCCTGGAGAGATCCTAACCGAGCCAAAAAAATCAGCACAAGTATTAGCCTCACGAAAACTATGTCTGATTCGGACTTGGCCAATCTAGGATATCAACATTGCGCGGTAGGGCGGAGTTTAAGTTTTCAAAATGAAGTTTTATATACACATATTCTTAGATTAGGTTATAGTAGAATTTTTATATTATAAAAAAAAATTAAAAAAAAAACATACAATAATCATAATTCCCGAGAGCTGATATTTATGTTGCTCAAATGTGTTAAAATTTAAATTTATACCATGTTTTTAATTAAATTATATTTAAAAAATTAATTATTAAAATATTCTTATGCATATACCTTTAGTGACTAAAGAAATTTATTATAAAAATTAATAATTTGACCATTACGAATGTAAGGCCCAAAAAAATCATCATGGATGCATTTTTAAATTGCAACAATACCCATGAACATTGATAAGCATCTTATTTGGATGAAATATATATATATATATATATTTATTATATATATTACAAAATTAACTTCGTGTAGTTTTTTGAAGGGTAAAAAATGAAAATTTGAATTTAAGGACACATCACTGGTCAGTAATTACTAATTATCTCAAATGCAATAAATATGAGAATTAATATTTTCTACCTAAAAGTTGGGAGTTGGCTAGAATTCTCGCATTTCCTAAAATTATGATGCATGTTCATAAATTGTAAAATTATCTCCCAAAAAAAAAAATTAAATGTAAATTTATCAAATAAATAACCAAAATTTCACAATTTTTTAGGAATTATTCATTTTTAATCCAAATTCATTTTTAAATAACATACCCATAGAAATTTGGATTCAATATCCATGAGCCATAAGCAACCAAGCCTAATAATATTGGAAAGAAGGGAATTTCAAAAATTCTTAAAATTTTCAACAAGCCAAACACTAAGGAAATATTATATCAACTTATAGATCTTATAAATTTACTCAAATACTAAAGTATTCAAAGCAAGTTAGTCAATATCGTACCATTATCTACCTTACTTGCAATGCTGGTCATTAAACTGGTATCATACTCATCTGAAATGTATTTGATAAAATTCCAAGATGTACTGACATATATTGATTATATCAAATATTTTTAGTGTGGCATTGATATTTTGACCATACAATAAAAAATAATTAAAAAAGAAGAAGTTACAAAACATGTTATTTAAGCTAATACATTAGGTAAATGTACTTGGCTAATATTTGGAGTTATAATATATGCGAATAATTCATACACACACGCATATATATATATATATGTATGTATGTATGTATGTATGTATGTAATCTCAAAATTAGGAGATTGACTTGTGGAGTAAATGGTTAACCTTAAAATTAGGATTTAATTTTCTAAGAGTCCTATAATTCAAATAGCAATTTTTTGTCTTTCCAATGGAGATGATTAATATTCAAATCCTCCTCACTTAACTATCAAATTATCAAAAAAAAAAAAAAAAAACTTACCAATAAGGTGGAGGACATCACAAGGCCCCCCCCCCCCCCAACCCCCCTTTTTTTTTTTAAGAATAATCATTCTTGAACGTATCATTCATTTTGAAAAATAGATTACTTGAATTCTAGGTCATGTTTGCAGGGTGTACTTCTTTGACATAACTCTTGAGCAAAGTTAACCTATACGATAATAATTTTAGATACCTTAGTCATGTTGTTTTTATATCTTGTTCATCCGAAAGGCATAAATGAATCAAAATGACAAATCTAATAACAAAATAATAATATAAAACTTATCACATGAATGATTTTCTATATCATATGACCTCCCCCCAGATGGTATTAGGCATTTAGGTGAACTGGGGATATGTGTAAATCTCTCACATGAGGGTAGAGTTCATACGTTACACACATAATTTTCTCTCACACTTCCCCCAAAAAAATCCAAGTTTTTAAATAAAAAGGGTGAGTGGTGACTAGATGTCCACAATAACTCTTCTACAGTTGAGTAACCAATAATACCCAAGGCGCTTAGACGAGGATGCCCTCAAGTGATTTGATTCATAAGAAAACCTCAACCCCCCCTGGTACTAATGGCTTTTGGTGGTGGAAGGCAATAATTCTCAAGTAGAACTAGTCTCATGCCATCATCTTTGAATGGACGAATTCAAGACCTACCTCATACGAAGCCCTTAACCCCAGACGATGAGTCTGAGTGATAAATCTCGTATCTCCATTTAATCCATAAGGAAAATGCTTCATAAGATACTAATAAAGTGAACATATCCTCACTATCATTTGGGTAAAAAATCCTTTCCTTACAATCATTCTCTTGGTGAAAAATCCCAAATATATCATTACATATGGTAGCACATTTATTTACTCTCTTTTTTTCTGAGTAAAAAAGGATATGGATCAAGGTTGGTAGCACATCCATTTGGATGATTAAACTTGGATATGCAATATGCATGTCCATTTGGACCACTTCCAAGTCAAAGGTTCAAGCCAGAGAAAGTGATGCTTGTTTGTGTTTGTTAACTTTGTTTGGTGTGTGAACTGTGACCTGTGAGAGAGAGAAAGACACACATATGAGTCTTCACACATAAAAAAGATGAAACTTGAAAACAACTAAAAGGCAAAACACTATTCCCTATCTCCAATGATACCATAAACTACTACTTTTTTTTAGCTGAGACCCATAAAAACCCAAAGGTCCAAAACCCCTTCTCCACTTTCTCATCATCCCCCTTTTTTAGGTCATGCCCTCACCCATATGTGTCGTCTTGGACGGTGCCACCCGCTGACGTGTCACCTCCCCACCTTTCAATAAGCCAAAATTCTACATTGTAAAGACCCTTGCAATTCATACCCCTCCAGCTTTCTTTGCTAGCTCGCTTTGCTGCATTGTACATCCGAGAGACAAGTCAACATGAAGCCCAAAACTTGTCCAAAATGTACAACAACCAAAGCGCACACTATAATGACTTCACTAAATAAACACTGCACTAGATTCCCACCCAACTCTCTCTCTCACACACTGAGTTCTCTGATCGAAATTTTGTCTCAAACAGCTTTCCGAATATTTCAAACTCTCTCTCTCTCTCTCTCTCTCTGACCGTTTCTATTTCTCAGACACCATTTCAAATTCAAAACCCTAAAATCTGATTTCAGTATCGTCTTATAAGTTTGGTCCTTACTTTGTCAGAGAAAAGATTCCATTTTTTTCTCTTCTGGGTACTAAATTTTTTTCTCTGAATTTATTATAAAAGCTGAGAAATTTTCACTATTTGGGTGTTGAATTTCAAAAGGGTATGTTTGTTTTTGTTAATTTTTTTTTTTGAGTTTTTATTAGAAGATTGAAGAAGATGATTCGGAGAAGATGACGATCAAAGAAGACTGTCTCTGATTTTCAGTTTGGTTGTACTGAAAGTGGGTGTTTTGGCTTTGACTTTGCCGTGATTTTTTTAGGGCTTGAATAGGGTTTCTGGGTAAGCAAGTTTTTGTTAAACCCTCTTGTTCTAATTCTGCTTTTCAAGTTCAAATTTTTATTTTTTTTTGGGTTTAATGTTGTTTGGTGGTTAATCATTGTTTAGTTCTAGGTTTTTTTTTTTTTTTTTTTTTTTTTTTTAACTTCATTTTCAACTCTGGAAGCTTAAAATTTCTAACTTGGTGGATTGTCAAGTTAGGTTTTGGACTTGAACAGCTTGAGAATTGGAGAGTTGTATCACCGAGAGAATAAGTGATTACTAAGGTATAGTTGTTACTTGTTATATAATTTAGTTCTTTTGCTTTGCTCTATGTGAATATGTGGAATAGTCTTGGAAACTTGTGGGAAAAGTATTGAATAATTGAAATGCCTTCTAAATTGTGTGTATACATTTTTTTTTTTGTGTTGTATGAAGTTTTTAGAGGTTGGGGTATGGGGCAAACTTTAGATAAAAAATAAAGTTTTACTTTTAACTTTTAGTTAAGGGGTAGCGGTAGAGTTTCTATGTGGGTGTGAACTGTGATAATTTCAAATGAGATTTTGGGCCATTTCTGGGATAATTAGATGAGTGCCAAGTGATGGACAATTTACCTTGTTGCCTAATGTGGTGCCCACCAGGTTCCTTTCAAGTTTTTTACTTTTTATATAAGGGTATTAGATATTTACATTTTATTTTTCATTATTATTCTGTTCCTTATGTTCTCAGTAGAATGATTAGAAAATATAGGTTAGTCTATTTTTAAAAGTTTCTTGGCTGGCAACCCATTATCCTTTATCACTTATTCTTTGTAGTTGGCATGGATTTCTCTAGAGCAAGATATGCCCTGCTACGTATTTTTAGAATTGTTTTTTTTTTTTTTTTTGGTTTTACATGTGTTTCATGGCTGATACTTATGTAAAGGGCTTTGGGTTGGGGAGCCAAACTGAATGCACTCTGTGCTATTGTTGGAGGTCGATTTAGGTAGCAATATGCTATGTCCATTTACTTCCTTGTTCTTGTATTGGGCCATTGGCATCATTTTTCTGTGGCATCAAGAGTTTATCAAAGCCTCAAATTGATGAAGCATTTAACGATTGAAGAGAAATTGATGAGATTGTAGAAGAATTACCCAACTTAGTTATGGTATCATATATTAATTATGAAAAATTTTAGTTGTTAATTCTATGGAAGGAATTGAGGTCATCCTTGAAGTCTATGGGCATTGCTGGTGCTGGTCTTGGGGACTTTTTTTGTATATTTTTTATTTTTATAATTGGTACCTTAAAGCTAGGGATCCTACAAAAATGATATTGTGAAGGATACATAAGAAGAGTTGACATGGTTGTTGGTTTATTGGAGTTGTGAGTACTGTCTAGGCCATTTTATGCCAAATTGTAAGGATCTTGTATCTCTTATGGCTTCAATATCCCTTGATCATATTTTATTCCCTATCTGTTGAGAAACTCTTGCCCTGAGTTTCAGAAATTGATAGATGCCTCTGTCTGTTGTAGAGATGGCATCTGTGATCAGTTGGACCACAGGGTGATTCATAATAGTAGTTCCAGTCGGATGTACTGATCCAGTATGTTTGTTGTCATGTTAAAAGGATGTTAACAGGAAATGGGACGAAGTTAAGATAAAATTTAAGGTTGATATGTTGTGATTTTTTTCTCCTCCTCCAGTAGTGGTTCATCATTTTCTGATAGCTCTTGTTGAGATTCAAGAATGACTTCACATTTGTTTGAATAGGAGAAGGATGGTTCAAACCCACTCTCTTCATGAATTTGTAAAACTGTCAGGTCATCTCTGATCTACTTCTCCCTTCTTTAAAATCAAGTTGCTTTAATAATTTCTAGATCCAATTTTATTAGGATTTTTCAATCTATGTGTATATATCATTCCTACCCCCCCCCCCCCTTCCTCTACTTAAATGTGGTAGTAACTAGTAAATTTTTTTTTTTTTTTTAGATATAGAGGATAATGAAATTTGGTTGAAGTCCTGCTGTCCGATGAGATTGAGATATGTTTGATGTATTGTCAACTTGTGGTGATCACCCTCTCTCTTCTTCCTTCTCAACATGTGTTCAATACTTAACCTTTTTTTTTTTTTTCAATTGCTATCAGCAGGTGGGCCTCATAGAAATTGAAAAGAAAAAAAAATAATATTGAAGTAGTATGGGTACAAAAGACCGTCAAAATGCTACTGACTCTCCTAATACTAAAGCAGAGGTGGGAGAGATAGACACCAGTGCACCTTTTCAATCTGTTAAAGATGCTGTCAACCTATTTGGTGAAGGTGCTTTCTCGGGGAAAACCTGCCATCAAGAAGGCGAAACCTCATCTGCAGAGGTACTTGTGAATCTTCCATTTTCCTTGCGTTGTAAAGTACTTATAAATCTGTACCAGTTTTTGTTTGAATTAGTAAAATAAATACTAGTTGTCACCTGCAAATTTTGGAAAAATATTGCATCTAGTGGTGCCATGCCTTGCGTTTACAGTTGAAAATGGAATGTGACTTCTCTCTCTCCCTCCAGATTATCATGACTAAAAGTACTCTTGCTGGCAAAAGTTGTTCTTTGTCATTGTCTGATTATTCTAGATATATTAATTATGCAGTCAAGGCATATACTTGGATGCTAATAAATGTGTGGACCTTGCTATATCTTCTGTAGTTGTTGCCCAGTAATTTAAACTTTTATCTACTCTTCCCTAATTTCTTTTAGATGATGTTCTCATGTGGCTGAAGGCATAGTTTAGGGTTTTTTTTTTTTTTTTTTTTTGGAAAAAGAATATCTCTAGTTGTTGTCTTGCAGAGGTTGTAGCTTTTTGGGAAAAGAAGGAAAACCAAGTATCAATTACTAACATAACACAACTTGAGAATGAAGAATGAGAGGCTTCTATGGCCAATCTGAAACTGTTACTTGAAGTTCTTATGTATTTCTCCATATTTTTTATGCTTGTTTCAAAAATAGTGTTTTTAGTGTACTGTAAACGATGAAAACATACATGATTGCTTCACAAATTGTTGAGCCTAGGAGCTTCATTATTTCAGTTTCTATAGCAATGGATAGTGACTGTGTACTCACTACTAAATTAAGAAAGAACCATGTTTCTAAAGGGACTTGGGGGAGAAGTTATGATAGGTTTTCATTTCATAAAGAACTTAGGGCAAGTTTTCTTTTTACCACTAGACACTTTTATTATCCAGGCATTTGTGAGATGGTTAATCACCACAGCTTTTTGTCCATTGAGACACCTCTAACGTTTAATGATTCCTGTAATGCCAAGTTATACAATTGTTCTTTTTAAAGTTTCAAATATGTTGTTTATGATTTTAGTTATTTCACTGCAGAGAGTATTGGCCAAGGAGACCCATCTTCACTTGGCTCAGAAAGAGCTGAACAAGTTAAAGGAACAACTAAACAATGCTGAAACCACTAAGGCCCAAGCCTTTGTAGAGCTTGAAAAGGCTAAAATAACAGTTGAGGGTTTGACTCAGAAGTTGACTTCACTTAGTGAATCCAGGGAATCAGCAGTCAAGGTAACAGAAGCTGCAAAGAATCAGGCAAAGGAGCTTGAAGAATCAAACTCTGGCCAACCTATTGGAACTAATGGTGTTTGGAAGCAAGACTTAGAAACTGCAAGAGAACATTACATGATAGTGATTACTGAACTTGATGCTGCAAAGCAAGAATTAAGGAAAATCCGTCAGGGCTGTGATGAGTCCTTGGAAGCAAAAGTTGCTGCCTTAAAGCAAGCAGCAGAAGCGGAACTTGCAGTGAAAGCAAACATGGAGAAAACTGGCGAACTGTCCAAGGAAATTTTAACTATACAGGAATCAATTGAACAAGTGAATCTTGCAACTTCACAAGCCCAAGAAGAACAAGCAAATATTTTTGCTGAAAAGGATGTTCAAAGACAGTCATATAAAGCTAGTCTGGCAGAGTCATCAAAGAACTTGCTTGCTTTGAAGAAAGAGTTGGATCCTGAACTCACCAAAAATATGGAAGCACAATTGACCAATACAATGAATGAAATTGAGGCTCTGCAAAAGCAAATGGAAAATGCAAAGGCTTCGGATTTGGATTGTGTGAGAACTGTCACTTCAGAGCTGGATGATGCTAAGGGGTCACTACAGAAGGTTGCAGAAGAGGAAAGTACCCTTCGAAGCTTGGTGGAATCTCTCAAGGTGGAGCTGGAGAATGTGAAAAAAGAGCATTCTGAACTGAATGCAAAGGAAGCAGAAACAGAGTCCATTGCTGGAAATCTGCACGTCAAACTTCAGAAAGTTAAGTCTGAGCTTGAAGCATGCCTTGTGGAAGAATTGAAAGCAAGAGGTGCTTCTGAGGAGATGATCTCAGCACTTAACCAGCTTTCGTCTGAAACTGAAAATGCACACCGAGAAGCAGAAGAGATGAATACCAAAGCAGAGGAGTTGAAGAAAGAAGCTGACACTACCAAAATTGCATTAGAAGAAGCAGAAAAGAAGCTGAGAGTTGCTTTGGAAGAAGCTGAAGAAGCAAAAGCAGCAGAGGCAAGTGCCCTTGATCGGATTAGGGCCTTGTCTGAGAGAACTACTGCTGCACGTGCCTCAACTTCTGAGTCCGGTGCCAATATCACAATATCGAGGGAAGAATATGAGTCCTTGAGCCGTAAAGTTGAGGAGTCTGACACATTAGCAGAAATGAAAGTGGCTGCTGCCGTGGCTCAGGTAGAAGCTGTGAAGGCTAGTGAAAATGAGGCCCTCAAGAAGTTAGAAGCAAGTGAGAAGGAGATTCAAGATATGAAAGCTGCAACTGAGGAGGCTCTTAAGAGGGCAGAGATGGCTGAAGCAGCCAAGAGGGCAGTGGAGGGAGAGATGCGGAGGTGGCGCGAGAAAGAACAAAAGAAGGCAGCTGAGGCTGCATCTCGGATTTTGGCAGAAACAGAGATGTCATCAGAGTCATCCCCACTGCACTATAAGGTTCAAAAGCAAATCCAACCAGCGAAGCAAAACCAACCAACAAAAATTATTGAGGCCCGGAAGTTGGAGAAGAAGACTACTTCTGTTTCAAAGAAAGTACTCTTACCTAATATCAGTGGCATCTTTCACAGGAAAAAGAATCAGATTGAGGGTGCATCTCCTTCGTATCTACCTGGTGAGAAGCCTGTGTGATTTTTTTGTGTAGCAGAACTTTGTGCAATCATAAATGGTTAAGAGAGGAACTTGTTTGGTTGTGTGTATATTTGAGACAAATGGACTTAAATTCCCTGTTCTTCTGCTTGGAGAGGAAAAATGAACAATTAGAAGATGAGTTCCATAGCAACCTCAGGGAAGTGTGATTTTGTAAATGGGAGAAGTTAGATTATTGTTTTGAAAATTGGCATTGGAAATCTGAGTTTTCATTTTGTCACCATCATCATTCCTTAAAAGCTATCAGGATAAACCAATCTAGTCTTTAAGCTGAGCTTAAGCAATAATGCATAAGCAGTTTGGTGCTTTCCTTTTTCTTTTTCTTTTTTTGGGCGCTGCTCACAACAGATTATATCAGTTATGGCAAAAATTGTGTCCATATAAAGCATGCGGAATTTAATTGTTCAACTTCCAAAACATGTAATGTAATGTAATGTGGCATTGCTCAATTCTCCAATAAAAGACAATTTGGATATCATATTTTTCCTTTCCTCACTCGAATTCACCCTCGTTTTACTTCTGCTGATTGGTCTTTTCCCCTTAATACAAAATGCAATCGTTTCCCTTCAATTAAATCCTCAACCTTAGAACAAATATATATATATATATTATATATATTTCTGGATGAATTAGCAAGATTTTATTCAACTTTGGTAATCCTACATAAACAAGAAAAAGTACAACGAGCAAGGTGAAAAAAAAAAAAAAAAAAGCTGCAATACCAAGACAATAAGAAATAAGCCTCACTTGCTACTATACTACAACAAAAACAATAACCAAACTCCAATCCAAAAAAAAAAAAAAAATTTCTAAAACAATGACGGGATCTCCCACAAACAACATAACACCTTTTTCTGAACAATGTTCTTAAAAGACTTCATGCATAACTTGTAGGAAACTTGAAATTTATGTCATTTGTCTTCTTTGTTGACTGCAATAATTGAAAGTTTTGCTGGGATTACTTAAATATGAGATTCCCACTGCTACAAAGAAGCCAACCGCATGTCCAATCCCTACTCCTTCCCATGAGAATGGGTCCGGCTTGTGTCCAGTGGAAGTTTCCACTGGACACGTTGGATTGTGGACACGTGTTCACTCTTGGACACGTGTTCGAATCCGGATGTGTCCAATGGAAATTTCCACTGGACACAAGCCCCTCCCCATGAGAACCATGTTTTCTTACTCTTAAGCTTTGGTAGTTTTGTTGGTGATAGGTGTTTTGAGCATGGCACTTGAATTTGCATTCCGCACAACCCTCTGTTGTTGGCATAACAATTTGGATCATTTATTTAATTTTATTATTTTATTTCCTATTTGAGACTGGTCAATGGTCATATAGATAACATTCATTATTTCATTTCCAACCAATGCATGACCTAGAGCATTCATTAAAGTTGAATTTTATAATGCAATCGATTTAGCTTTTTATAAGGAGTCAAGCATTTTGAGTTTAAATGATATTTGTTCATTAGCTTTTACTACTTCCAATGCAATTGTGATTTGTGTAAAACCTTAGAGCATTATAATCAAATGTTCTAAAAAATATATATTATTTTTACACATAAAAAATTTACTTAATTTATTTTATTATAGTATTTAGCATTACACCATATATCTTATCGCTTACTTTAACAGATTATCCATTAAAATAACCTAAAATAACACCCGTCATTTATTAAAAAAAAAAAGAAGAAATCACCCACAAGAGAGAGAGAGAGAGAGGCGAGATAAAAAGGGAGAGAGGTAGTAGAGAAGAGAGAGAAATTATTTTAAAAAATTATATAGCAATTCTATAGTTCTATTAGCATATTCTAAAAATAACATCTAATTGATTGTTGAGAGGGTGTTTTTGGTCTGCCAAATTTAACATTTAGCGCATATGACAACACTAGGGCACGCTAGTGCTCTTTAATGAGTATAGCTGGTTAACAAAACAAGCAACGTTGCTATCCACTTTTTAGCCTAATGGACTACTCTCTCGAACTAGAGTGGGTTAGTTTCTATCTTTAACTGGTCTTCGTTGTTAGTTAGTTCAGGCTTTAGATAGAGATTGCCATAACCCCTTCCTTAATTGCATGTCTTTCTGTTTCTTCTTCCAAATAAAGTGTTTATTCAAACAAAAAAAAACATATCTTTTTCTACGATTTGACTATAATTGGAGAATCATCAATTCTCTGTACATCTATCAATTTTTTTATCCATCACTCCACAGACTTCAGACGAAGGGAAAGAGAGAAACCAGAAAGAAAGAGACAAAAAAACAAAAGGGCTTTGTGTCTCAAAAGTGAATACACAAACACACACATAGTCAATCTCACTCACTCTGTGACAGTGATAATATCTATCTATGGCTCGCAGAAACAGAGAAGAAGCTCTGACATTCACGAACCCATCATCATCCTCTTCTCCAATCACAGTGTCAGACCCACTTGATGCTGAGTTCGGTTTCTCTCGCCCGGACTTCAGGACGAGTCAACTCGCCGGGTCAGTAGAGTTCTACCAGCGCCATGTCTTCCTTTGCTACAAGAACCCCCAGGTTTGGCCCTCCAAAATCGAGGACTCCGAATTCGATCAGGTTCCCAGGTTGCTCTTTGCTGCTGTCATGGCTAGGAAGGCTGATATGAACAAAGAGGTGTGTGTCTGTCACTGTGATTTTTTGTGGTTTTTAGTTTCATTCTGGTGAAAGTTGGGTTTGGTATTTTGTTAATTGAAATTGGTTTTTTGTGTGATTTTGTAGACTTTTGTGTTAAGCGTTGATATGGGTTCATTGTAAATTTAGTGAATTGAAATGGGTATGATTTTGGTGTCTTTTGTTCAAAGTGTTGATATGGGTTCATTGTAAATTTAGTGAATTTAAATGGGGTTTTTTTGTGTGATTTTGGAGGCTTTTGTTCAAAGTATTGATATGGGTTCATTGTAAATTTAGTGAATGGGATTTAGGTGGCTTTTGTTCTAGGAGTTGGTACGGGTTCATTGAAAATTTAGTGAATTTGAATTGGGTTGTTATGTGATTTTGGAGGCCTTTGTTCTAAATGTTGATATGGGTTCATTGCAACTTTAGTGAATTGAAATGTATTTTACATAGCAATTGTGATATCTTGTTTACAGTTTCAGCTGGACTACTATTGCTGTTTCAAACTATTATGTAGGAGAATAGTTCTTGACCTTCTGGGTGTCTGTCACAGCTTTCATGAGTGTGGGGATAATGTATTATAGGTGTGCAATTTTTTTGTTATCAGCTGCTAGTTGACCGTTTATTACCTAGATCCAATATTAAATGTGGCCAGCAAACTATTAAATTTGATTATTATGGTAATTAGTATTTTATATTTGTTTCATATTGAGATTATCCACCAGCATATGAGTTTAGGCAAGTGAATGAAGTATTGTGATGATAGTGAATAATGCTGTTTATTGATCCTTGATCTTACCGGTTACATCAATTGTATAATTCTTTCCTACCTAAATTTTTGTGTCGACATGTTGCTTGCTGTTCCATAATCTCCCTCCCTTCAGGTATTTAGTAATAATTGATGTTAACCCTCATTCCTTGTTTCTTTCCTCTTGTTTCTCTTTAGACCCGCTTGACAATATGTGAGGGACATGATGGAACTGAGACATCAAATGGGGATGTATTAATCTTTCCAGACATGATAAGATACAGGTCAATGACATGCTCATTTGGTATTTAGTTAGATGCTTTTTCATTCCTCTCCCCCCCCACGATTCATTTGTTGAGGAAGTGCTTGTGAAGAATGGTGAATGGCTTCCTGGAACTCCTGAAAGATTAAAGGGTTCCTATGTTTTTGTATGTTGTCATGGGTCACGGGATCGACGTTGTGGAGTTTGTGGACCTGCCTTGATTAGTAGATTCAAAGAAGAGATAGAATTACATGGTGTTCAAAGTACAGTTTCTGTTAGCCCATGCTCACACCTTGGGGGGCATAAGTATGCAGGAAATGTTATCATATTTGGATCAAAAATCAATGGAGAAGTTACTGGGCACTGGTAAGTGGATGTCAGTTGATTGATTTACTTTTACCACCTAATGCGTTCAAGTTTTTCATACCATGTGATTTAGCAGGTAAAGTTTTTCATTCTTCCTAATAATACATTGATCAGTTTATTGATAATGGAGCCCTCTTTTTTTCTTTTTTAAATCTATAGGTATGGATATGTCACTCCAGAGGATGTACCCGTATTGCTTGAGCAACATATTTTGAAAGGAGAAATTGTAGATTGGCTGTGGAGGTAATATTCTCATTTCTTCGTCTTTTGTGTGTGCACGTGTAAACTGTGAACTGTAAACTGTAAGATCTCTTTCTAGGTAGTTTGCATCTACATCAGAGCTGTATCCACTTTTGATATCAGTTTTAGCTGTATGATAGGAGCATACACGAAATTATTTTTTTTTTTTTTTTTTAGTCATGAAGCTGGGAGGTAAGAAAGAAAATTGTGTAATGGAAAATTGTGCTTCAACTGACCCAGGATCTAGAGTAGATATAAATGAGTTTATCCACCCTCATTTTTTGTTGCTGCATTGTACTGTCAAACACTTGCTGGTCCATATTTTGTCTCCAAGCATGATTGAATTCAAATTGTTTACTTGGCTTTACTGAAACATTTGATGGTGCGTTCAGAGGTGAGATGGGATTCTCGGAAGAGGAACAGAAGAAATCCCAAGAAAAAAGGATCAAGTTAAATGGCGAGACAGATGTTGGGAAAAATGCTGAAGAACTGTCGCAAACGCATAAGAGTGAGAAGGACACTGCTGCTTGTCGATCTCGACTTGAGGTAAAGGGATGTTGCCAGGGAAATGGAAACTTACACTGCTGCCAAAACCCTGTGTTTCCTGAAAAGCTAGAGAATCTAGATGCCAATGTGGGTGCAACAAAGGTGATTTCTGATAAAAATAGCAGCAAGGAACTAAATTCCGGGATCAAAAGCCTACTTTAGCACGCCCCAACATATGAACCATGATTTTAGCCCCGTGAAGCTATGCTATTCTTGATTGAATACATTCTTTCCTTTGGTAATAGATTGACTTTGTAACTATTTGTTCTTAAGTTGATTGATCGCTTGTAAAGATGTAAGCAAAACCATAAGGTTTCACATCACATTTGGAAGACTGGAACTCATAAGGAGTCCTACTCCAATAATTTGAAGTATGTATATAAGGAAGTGGTGTTCCATTCTTTGGTTGGACTATTTTACTTCTTATCCATGAGACACTCTAGAAACTCTATAGATTGATTGTGTGATGGATTAAACATGAGACTCTTTGGTTTATGTCATGCTCCAAATCAATGATTCCATTACCTAAATAACCTTGAGTGGTGTTGATAGCCCTTGACTTCATATAATTCTAGTAATATTGAAAATATGAATAACAACACAAAACATTGACTTCATATAATTCTAGTAATATTGAAAATATGACCAACACAAAACATTGATTGCTGGTGTTTTATTTATTTTTTTATTCTAGATAAATGATAAAGTCATTAACGTATAACAAAATGCACAATGCTCTTTCCTCAAAGAGTGCTATATCCTTGGAGGAAAAGTCTAAACACGGAGGAAGTGGTATCCCAGTCTTTGGTTGGACTATTTTACTTTTTATCTATGAGACACTCTAGAAAATCTATAGATTGATTGTGTGATGGATTAAACATGAGACTTTTGGGTTTATATCGTGCTCCAAATCAATGATTCCTTTACCTAAATAACCTTGAGTGGTGTTGATAGCCCTTGACTTCATATAATTCTAGTAATATTGAAGATATGACCAACAACACAAAACAATGATTGCTGGTGTTTTATTTATTTATTTATTCTAGATAAATGATAAAGCCATTAACGTATAACAAAATGCATAATGCTCTTTTCTCAAAGAGTGCTATATCCTTGGAGGAAAAGTCCAAACACGAACAGTATTCACAAGACTTTAATGCTCATCTAAAGCTTGCATCCCTCAAATATCAGGTTTCTCATCCCCATATATCCTCTACCACTTCAAGACTACATTTGGGAATTCTCATAACTCCTTCCTAATCGCGAAAAATGATTACAATGTGCAATCTCAACATGGGTTCTTTCTATTGTTATATCATAGTTCACCTTATAGAAGCCTTAAGAAGGATAGTACGGATGAGCATGACATTTTTACTTAACATTGTATGCTCTCTCTTGTGTCGATAATATGATTTTGAGCACATTGCATTGACCCTCTCTCCCTCCATCTCATTTTGTTTATAAATTGTTCTATTTTGAGGTATTGTCCACTTTGAAAAATTAATAAATGAAATACAATTCTCACAGCTTTCTTTTTTTACCCTTTAATATATTTGAAATGTCATTTTTCCCCCCATTTAAAACAAAACTCTAAACTCATTATAGATGTGGCAAAAAGTACAAGACATGTCAATTAGAATTTAAAGCATGTAGTCTACTTTTCAGGAAATGTTTGGAATAGAGAACTTACATTAATACAACATGCCAAATTCTTAAGATTGAAAAAACAAGAAGAGATCAATTAAGAGAAAGATTTATTCAATAGACAATCTTAACAGTTACATACTTACATCCAATCACAAATTGACAATGTTAACCATTACATCAAATCACATACTACAAGAAAGTTACCCATTTTTTCATAGGAACTTACCTATTACAAAGGTACACATAGCAATATTATACCAAATATTATTCATTATTAGTTTTGTTTATAAGTTATTACAATAAATCCTAAACCCGTTATACACAATGTGGCAAAAAAGACAAAACATGCCTTGCTTGCATTTAAAACTTATCATCTACTTTCACATAATATTTGGAACAGGGAAGTTACAATAATATGTTGCCACATTCTCTGAAGTTTGAGGAACAAGAAGAAATCTTTTAAGAGAGGGATTTATCTAAGAGATAATCTTAACTATTACATTTAATCACAAACTGCACAAAAGTTATTCCTTTCTTATAGGGACTTACCTATCACAAAGATGCATATAGCAATATGATACCAATCAAATTCATTATCAAGTTAGTTCATAAATTATTGTGACAAATCTTAAAAGACAAGACATGACTTAACTTAACTGCATTAAGATTCAAAACTTGTTGTCTACTTTCAGGAAATGTTTGGAATAGAGAATTACAATAATACAGCACCACATTCTCTAAAAATCAAGGAACAAGAAGTGATTTGTTAAAAGAAATATTTATTCGAGAGACAACATTAACAGTTACATCCAATCACAAACTGACAATCTTTTGTTACATCCAATCACAAACTACGTGAAAGTTATTCCTTTTTCATGGGGACTTACCTATCACTGAGATGCTCATAGCAAAATATCATACCAATCGCATTCATTATCTAGTTAGTTTGTAAGTTGTAATAAATACTAATCGTATTATATATGATTTGGTGAAAAAGACAAGACATATCTTGCTTGCATTAGGATTTAAAACGTGTCATCTACTTTTCTGAAATGTTTGGAATAGAGAACATATTATAATACAACGCCGTGTTCTCCAAAAAATGAGGAACAAAGAGAGATCTATTAGGAGAAAGATTTATCTAAGATACGATCTTAACAATTACATCTAATCACAAATTGAGAATCTTAACTGTTACATCCAATTATAAGCTAGAGAAAATTGGCCTTTGCCCCTTTCGAGCAAAAAATCCAGCATTTTGCCCCTTTCCCAAACTAATTAGGAAAATGCCTCTGTTTTGAAACTCGATTTTCTCAAAATTGAGTTTCAATGTCACTATAGGCTTCTTAAAACACCGCTATAGGAATGCCATAGGTATAGGGTGATCAAAAAAAAAAAAAAAAAAAAAAACAACAACAACAACAACTTGCATGGAACTCGAGTTCATGGAGCTCGAGTTCCAAAACGCTATTATAGAGTCCTTAAAACGCCACTAAATAGTCCTTAAAACGCCACTATTATGTTCCTTAAAACGCCACTATAGGACTCCAAAATTTTTTTTTATTTTTTTATTTTCAGTTTGCTATAACTCAATTGTCCAAAAATTGAGTTTCAAAACAAGGTATTTCTCTAATTAGTTTGGGAAATTGGCAAAATATTGGATTTTTTTTTTTAAAAAAAAAAAGGGCAAAAGCCCATTTTCTCCATTATAAGCTACATGAAAGTTGTCCTTTTTTTTATGGGAACTTACCTGTCATAGAGAACTTACAATAATACAACACCACATTCTCCAAAGGTTAAGGAACCATAAGAGATTTGTTGAAAGAAAGACTTATCTAAAAAACAATGTTAACAGTTACATCCAATCACAAAATGAGATACTTAAAAGACAAGACATGACTTAACTGCATTAAGATTCAAAATTTGTTGTCTACTTTCAAGAAATGTTTGGAATAGAGAATTTACAATAATACAGCATCACACTCTCTAAAAATTAAGGAACAAGAAGTGATCTATTAGGAGAAATATTTATTCAAGAGACAACATTAACAGTTACATTTAATCACAAACTAACAATCTTTTGTTACATCTAATCACAAACTATGTGAAAGTTATTCCTTTTTCATGGGGCCTTACCTGTCACAGAGATGCACATAGCAAAATATCATACCAATCACATTCATTATCTTGTTCGTTTGTAAGTTGTAAGAAATACTAATCATGTTATAGATGATGTCGTGAAAAAAACAAGACATATCTTGCTTGCATTAGGATTTAAAACTTGTCATCCACTTTTTTGAAATGTTTGGAATAGAGAACATATAATAATACAATGCCGCGTTCTCCAAAAAATGGGGAACAAAAAGAGATCTATTAGGAGAGAGATTTATCTAAGATACGATGTTAACAATTACATCCAATCATAAATTGAGATCTTAACTATTACATCCAATTATAAGCTATATGAAAGTTGTCCCTTTTTTTTATGGGAACTTACCTATCATAGAGAACTGACAATAATACAACACCACGTTCTCCAAAGGTTAAAGAACCATAAGAGATCTGTTAAAAGAAAGACTTATCTATAAAACAATCTTAACAGTTACATTCAATTACAAAATGAGAATCTTAACTACTACATCAAGTCATAAACTACCCAAAAGTTACCTCTTTTCATGGGGACATACCTATCAGAGATCTCACATAACAATATGACACCAATCATATTCATTATCAGCTTAAATTTTAAGTTATTATGTTGTAAATATGATACTAATCTCATTCATTGATACCTTTATTTGTAAACCTTTTATATAATAATTGATAATTTAATACTACTAGCTTTAACATTTTCTTTTTGAGATAGTTAAAGTAAATATTATGAATGTCACCACAAACACAATACAAGCACACAAAGTTTTAGCCTAGCTAGTATGAACATTATACTAAATCCAAGAACTATAGAGTAGACTAGAAAAAGAGATCCAAGAGTCAAAAGAGAGACAGACACTCCAACTCCAATGGTCAAGAAACTCCCCTTGCCTCTATTTTAATTATGTACTAATTACAATAGGTCACATTTGGCAGTTGTTGAATTTTTTTTCACTAAATCAGTAACAGTTCACCAAAAAGAAACTAAAGGGTCACATCTCTAGCAGTCCCAGCTTTCGTAAAGATTGGCTAGATGGACCTCCAGTAACACTCTTAAATTCCCTGTTCTTCTGCTTGGAAAGGAAAAATGAGCCATCAAAAGATGAGTTCCATAGCAACTTCAAGGAAGTGTGATTTTGTAAATGACAGAAGTTAGATTATTGTTTGGAAATTGGCATTGGAAATCTGAGTTTTCATTTTGTTACCATCACCATTCCTTAAAAGCTATCAGGATAAATAAACTAATCTTGTGGTGATCAAAAGAACTGCCCATCACATGGTTCCTCTGAAAATAACGCTACTGTTAACTAGTCTTTAAGCTGAGCTGAAGCATTAATGCATAAGCAGTTTGGTGCTATTTAATTGTTCAACTTCCACAACATGTAATGTAATGTGGCATTGCTCAATTCTCCAATAAAAGACAATTTGGATATCATATTTTTCCTTTCCTCGCTCGAATTCACCCTCGTTTTGCTTCTGCTGGTGGGCCTTTTATTGTTTCCCCTTCAATAAAAGACAGTTGTTCCCCCTGCAATTGTTTCCCCTTCAATATTCTCCAATAAAAGAAATATATCTATATATGTATATATTTCTAGATGAATAAGCAAGATTTTATTCAACCTTAGTATTCCTACATAAAAAAGCAACAGTACAACGTGCAGAAAGGGTGCAAACAAACAAACAAAACTTAAACATAACAAAAAAAAAAAGGCAGAAACACTAAGACAATAAGAAATAGGTCTCACTGGCTACTATACTACAACAAAAACAATAGCCAAACAATCTAAAACAATAACGGGATCTCCCACAAACAACATAACACCTTTTTTTGAACAATGTTCATAGAAGGCTACATGCATAACTTGTAGGAAACCTGAAATTTATACACTTCGCCTTCTTTGTTTTTTGAGAAACCGCCTTCTTTGTTGATTGTAATAATTGAAGGTTTTGCAGGAATTACTTAGATATGAGATTTCCACTGCCACAAAGAAGCCAACCACATATCCAATCCCCACTCCTGCCCATGAGAACCATGTTTCATTACTCTTAAGCTTTGATGGTTTTGTTGGCGATTGATGTTCTGAGCATGGCACTTGAATTTGCATTCCACACAACCCACTGTTGTTGGCAAAACTATTTGGATCATTCATTGTATCCATTTGGCTACCTGGGGGAATCTTACCTTTGAGTTTGTTGTTACTCACATCAAAAATAGTCAACTGTAGCAGCTTTGCTATTGATTGTGGAATTGAGCCTGATAGATTGTTGTGTGACAAGTCCAAACTCTCTAAATTCTCTAAATCACCAAGATTTGCTGGTATCCTCCCAAAAAGGTAGTTATGTGAGATGTTGAAAATTTTTAGAGCCTTCAGACTTCCTAATGAAGCAGGAATTTCACTAGAAAGTTGGTTCATTGATAAGTCTAACAAGGAATAGCCCTTGAGGTTGTCAAATGACAAACCTTGTATTGACTTCTTCCAATTCACAATCAGATCATTAGTCTTGAATGACATAACACGTTTTGGCTTGTTCCAATTTCCAAGCATAATAAGAATTCGGGTTTCCAAACTTCCAAAATTGGCGGTTACCATATTTCCAAACCTAGAAAAGATTTCTGCAGGCGTTTCAATCATACCAGTAAGATTTCCAAGATTTGTAGGGATTTTTCCAACAAGATGGTTGGTCGACAGATCAAGAATTTGGAGGCTAGGAAGATTGAAAATACAATCAGGGATTGAGCCTTGAAGGGAATTGTTTCGTAAAATTAGGATTTGAAGGGTGGATATTTGACAGATAGAATTTGACAATTCACCTGTGATTTTGTTGTCATGGATGCCTAGGTATTGAAGGTTGCTCATATTAGTAAGATTTCTAGGGAAGCTACTAAACTTATTTTTTCCCAATGAGAGAAATGAAGTTGTTTGGGAAAAGTTTGTTGAAATTTCACCTGAGAATTCATTTGAAGATAAATCAATGATTCGGAGATTTACATTGGAGCTAAAATCTGGAAGAGTGTTGCTAGAAAATTTGTTGTTCGACAAGTCCAGTAAACAAAGATTAATGTTGGAGATGAATTTAGGAAGCTTCCCTGAAAAATTGTTGCCATCCAACATAAGAGCCATGAGTCCAATGGCATTACTTATGTTGCCTGGCAGTTTTCCATAAAAGTTGTTCCGAGACAAGGAAAGAACTTGTAGATTAGAGCCGAAAAGTTGAGGTGGGAGAGAACCTGTAAGTCGATTGTCTGACAGATTTATATATTCAACTTTCATTTCAGCAAGCCATTGTGGGAACATTCCTTCTAGCTGATTCTCACTCAAGTCCAAACGTACAAGAGTCTTCTGTGTAGAAATCCAATCAGGAATTTTTCCTGCAAGACCACAGGACTTCAGAGACAACTCGGATAGCGTAAACTTTGGCACTGTCTTTGCACTGTTATTCCAAATGAAATTATTGCCACCGATAAGAAGTCTCGTCAAGTTCTTCATATCAAACAACCAGGATGGGAATTCTCCACTGAGCGAGTTGTCTATAAATTTAAGTGTATCCAATTTTTTCAAATTCTGTATGGATGATGGGATTGTACCTGTGAGACTGTTGCAGCTCAAGACCAAATAGTCTATGTTAGATAGATTGCCAAAATCAATAGGAATTTCCAATGACAATGAATTGGAGCCTAAGTCCAATGCTCTCAATTCGTTCAAACTCACGATCGAGGTTGGAATTGCACCAAAGAAATTGTTGTCGCTAAAATTCAAGGAGCTCAACTTTGTCATATTCCCTATCTCCGGGGGGATATTTCCATGGAATGAGTTGTGAGCCATATCAAGGAATTGAAGAGACCTCAATTGAAAAAGTTGAGAAGGAAGGGAGCCAGTGAAGTTATTGCCACTCAAATCAAGATGAACTAATTTGCTTAGATTGGCAAAGCCGTCGCGTGGCAATTCTCCTTGTATTCCATTGAAGGACAAGTCAAGGACTGTCAAGGTTCGAATGTGAAATAGCGGTGTCAAGATGGTGGAAGTCCACACTCGCCATGGTGTCCGCAAAGGGTTGAGGTCCCCCAGAAATATTTCAATCACATTGCTCGAGCTACACTTGACAAAGGGGAACGAACAACCATCTGAGCTGGAATTGTATAGTTTTAACTGATCATCAGTAAGATTGGCGAGAGAGGCTGTAAACTGAAGAAGGGCTTGTTTTTGACATTCAGGAGGACAAGAGAGAGTAGGGGTGAAGAAGAAGAAGAAGAAGAAGATGAAAAGTATAAACATTATTAGTAGGCTAAGGAGTTTTGCCATTCTTGTCTTGTGTTCCTTTCTTCTTTGTTTACGGACACAGATGGGAGGAGGAGTGGCGTTGGAATAAAATTTGTACTGATCAGGGCGTGATGATCCCTCTATAAATACCGTAAAAAATTATTAACATAAGCAATAGTTCAAGTTGGATCTAAACGCCAAGTCAGTAAATTTTGAATAAAATTAATACAGCATAGTCAAGTTTTCTCTTTTCTTCTTCTTTTTCTTTTTTTTTTTTTTTTTTTTAAAAAAATTTAAAAGATTCAACCTAGTCAAGTCAAGTCAAGTAGATTAGTTAAAAAATAATAAATAAATAAAACTAAAAGTTAAAGTGAAACCGTAGGCGGACCGTGGGTGTGCCCAAAAGGGGCAGGAAGGAAGAGTGGCAAATAAAAAATTTAAAGCAATCCGCGTGACCATAAAAAGAAGGCACTGCTTTTTATCGTGAACTTGATGAGAAATATTATAAAAACTAGTAAGATTATCACGTTAAATGCATGACTTGTCGAAGGTTAATAATTTAAATTTAAATCATTAAACAAATTGTAATAATTAGCGTCTAAGCATGTGCTCACGAGCGTGCTTAGATGCTTTTTTTTTTTTGTTCTTTTTCTTTCTAAAGGTAAATAATTTTTATTCATTATAAATCAGGATTGTTACATTTTTTAATTATAGAAATATCTAGAGATGTAATAAGATTTATGCGTTCATGGGTGAAAGAAATTTTTAAGTATATAATCTCATCACATGCTTAGATTATTTTGTGATTGAAAAATGCAACAACCTCGAATTATAATGAATGAAAATTATTAACTTTAAAAAGAATAAAAAATAGAAAAGCTTTTTAAGCACGTGCTTCGTGCTTAGAGACTAGAATATAGTAATAAATGTCTAAATATCATAGAAACAATTTCTAATACAAATATAACTACACAGATGGTTTCCATTTTGATGATACCGAAAATATCACCAATGAGCTGCACAATGCTCGTACTCTCGAAGCAACATCTGCACAACACAAAGGATAAGACCTCACAAAGGGCACCGGTGTGATGCCGGCCAAATACCCTCCGAATGTCAAGTTAGAACTTATTACAACTCTAGAATGCTAGAGATGAGTCAATTATGCGTACCTCGATTTGTGTGGGTATTGAGGGCTTTTATAGTAGTAGAGAGTTGACCTCTTCGCCTTGAAGTAGAAGTCCTTTCCTTATAGGAATCCTTTTAAGCGTAGATTACGGGATCCTTTCCTTATAGGACTCTTATATTGAACGTGGTCTGCAAGTCATCATTTTATAACTTATGCGTGGTGGCCAAGTCAAATTTCTTACCAGGACTGTCAGCTTTGAGACCGTCAATTTGTCTCAACCCCTTCAATCAGGAGGGGTCGTCAGCCTCATAAGGGAGTCAGCCTTTAAGGGTTATCCGTGACCCTTCAGCCTATCACGGTTCGTCAATTTTAGGGCCTTCAGCCTTCTTTGTAACTTATCCCGTCAGCATGAGTTGAAGGATCCAAGCCAACGAGTTGAGCATGGGATGCCTTGTGGTATACTATTTCCTTATCAATTGCCCCCTACTCCATATCTCCGTTAGTTTGAGTTGACGGGTTATGGAGTTACATTGTTTGTTAATTTCCACCTAGGCCAGGAGAGGAAATAATTACTAGGTAACTCCTCGAGTCGCCAACCATTAAATGCTCAGACACGTGGCGTACCCTGGCTGGCTCCGCATCTGGACGAGGGCATCGCTTCATCTTCCGCGCCTTTTCTTCCTTATATATATAACCCACTTCCTCTCCATTACTGCCATTATACCTTTAACGTTTCTTGGAGAGAAGATTCGTCACCTCTATCCCGTCAACCTCTCAGCACCATTGCTTGAGCTACTTCCGTCGCTTTTTGAAAAGCCGTCATTCATCTCAAAAAACTTGTAAGTCCTTTTTCTTTCTTTGCAAGTTCTATTTCAATTAAAAAAGATTTTTCATAGTGAGGCCGTCATTCTAGGCACTTAGAACCAATCCGTCACTTGTAGGTAGTCAGATGTCAAGTGGCGCGTCGAGTGATTAGTCATCGGTCCGCGACGGAGCGGGCTACGACGAAGTGTTTGGTTCAGGGGATGAGTTCGGGGGCTCTTCCCAGTCGTCAGAGAGAGAGTCGTCTGCCCAATCTCCCGTCGAGGAGGTAGGGAGTCATGGTAACGAAGGTCAGGAAGGAGTAAAAGGTGGGGAGAGTAATGTTGAGAAAGAGGATGAGAGTGGTAATGACGGGGATGAAGGTGACGAGGAGTCCTGTGAGGGAACTTCAGGAAGTCCTGGAAGCAACCGTCCCTTCATCCTTCCCGAGGAATGGGTCGTTAACAAATTTTTACCGTCAATGAGTGAAAAGGTTTTTAAGGAGTTACGCGTCCATTACCAAATCCCAGACCACATCCCAATCCATCTCCCTAGGGAGAATGAAAAGTGCTACATAGGGAGAACCGCAGACGTTGGGATGTATGACGCCATGTTTGTCGCGGGGCTCAGGCTACCCCTGACGGCCTTACATCGTCAGCTGGCTGACTTTCTGGGTCTGTCTATTAGCTAGATTGCCCAAATTCGTGGAGAATCTTTATAAGTGCTGAGATCCTATGGGGCCATCTAAGCAGTGGACACCGTCAACTAACCCTAGATGAATCCTTTTATTGCTATAAACCCCGGCACCTCTCTTCTTCTAAGGGGATGTACCATTTCGTCGTCAGAGATAAGGAATTAAAGTTAGTGTTTGAGATGCCAGACTCTAATAGAGTTTGGAAAAGTAGGTTCTTTTTTGTTAAGGGGACGGACTGGGTGTGCCGTCAGGAGGAATGGGAAACAATTCCTCATGGCTATTTTGATAACACCTGGGCCTTCGTCAGGGACTCAGGTTACAGCTTTTAGCCCCGTCGATTTTTACTTTGTTTTTGCATACACTTTTTATTTATTTTAGCATCTTAACATCGTCAGCTTTATTTTTCTTTTCAGCTCTTGTTCATCCTCTCATTACTAATGAGCAAAGAGACTTCATTCGTCGGGTTCTCAAGATCCCCCTAGAAGAGCGAAAGTGCCGTCACTTAATCACTCTTGACGCTTTTCACGCATATTGTGGGGGTCTGTAACCATCGCCAGAGGCTCTTAAGTTAGAAGAATTTTCCCACCGTCGTAAGTAGCTACTTCTGTCGTCCAGTCATTTTCAGTTGTCACCGTCAGTTTTCCTCATGTGTCTCATTTTTGTAGAAATGGAGGCAGCAAGGTAACGTATAAGAGCTGCAGCTGCTCGTCAGAATGAAGAGAAGAGGGCCAAAGGGGAGTTGGTGTCTTCGTCAGCCCCCAAGGCCGTCACGAAGGGTTCTTCTAAGAGAAAGAATGACCAAAAGGACGTCCGTCCACCCAAGAAGGTGGATGTCACTCCTGGGGACGAGGCCCCAGAGAAGTCACCTCCCAAGTCAGCCCATGGGGCTGGGAAGGGGGTGATGACTTCTTCTGGTCCCGTCTCTAAGGGACCTCGCTGCCTTCTGATGCACAAGGATTACGTCGTCGAGGAGATAGAATCGTTCATAAAGCCGATGGACATTGATCCTTGTGCCCTGTTGGGGACGGAGGACTTGAGGGCGTCGGCCTTGTTTGACCTTACACGGGTAAGCCGTCTCCTTTAACTAACCTCTCCTATTTTTCCTTTGTTTCTTTTTTAACTAACAGTTGTGCACTTCTCAGGTTCTGGTATGTGTAAAAGCGCTCCAGGACCGGTGTGTGGCCAAGGAAGGGGTTGTCACCCGTGTTAGTAGGCATAATGCTAACATGCAGAACCAACTGGTGCAGTATAAGAAGGCCGTTCGTGTTCTGAATGTCGAATTAAAAGAAGTAAGGCAAAAACTGGGAGAGGCAGACCGTCAGAAGGAGGAATTGGAACAAGAACTGATGGCCCTACGTAACCAGGTGGAGACGGCTGGGGCTAACACGGTCCAAAAGTTTAAGGCGTCAGATTCCTTCATCGATTCCTGCGGGGTATATTACGGTGCTAGATTTGATGACTGCCTTAAGCAAGTTGCATCGGCTTTTCCAGACTTGGATCTATCTAGGATCACGTTGGATGACACTCAGCCAATGACGCCTGCTAACGACACCGTCTACATTGAAGGTGACGATCCTGAGGACGCTCCTCCGGCTGAGGATAGTGGCGTCGTCCTAGCCCAACCAGCTGCGAACCCTCCAACAACTACCCCCAACCCTTCTGTGGAGCTGCTTGACGAGGAAGATCCCACTAAGTAGAATGACGCCCTTTGTTTTTTTTTTTTTTTTTGTTGTGATTGACGTCTCTCTCTCTTTTTTATCTTTATTTTACAAACAGTTTTATTAAGCGCCCCTTGGGCCTTCATTTGTAACTTTTTAAGCAACTTTTTAAGTGCCCTTTTGGGTTTTAACTTGTTTGTAATGCCATCGCTTTTGATTATTTATGTGCCGCTACTTTTGTCTGTGCACTTCATTTTCTTATTTGTTAAACTGAATTTATTTTCTTAGCAGGCTGACGTTAAACTGAATTTATTTTCTTTGCAGGCTGAGTTCGCCAGCTTTATGTAATCTATTGTGTTTATGACTTCGTAAGCTTAATAAACCCGTTACCTTCCTGCTAGGGGATTTTTGTTCTTTTATCCAATGTTGGGCTTGTCTAGTTGTAGGTTGTGATCTTGAAAGAACGGAATCATGATTATGGACCCGTTTAGTTTAGTGGCTCCGTCAGCTTTATTAAACTGTTGGTTTTGCCTTTAGAGCTTTTTAGTCGAACCGTCTGCTTAATAAAGCCGTCAGTATTTGATCATTTTTAATGGTAGACGACCATCCTAGTGAGCCCGTCATTTTACTGACTTCGTCTATTTTATGGGTCAGATAGGCTTGTCCAGGTTTTGATTACTTTTTGAGATGAGGTCACCCACATGGGATCATCAGTTTTGTAGTTTTTGTCTGTGCTATAGACTTCAACCATTTTTTTTTTATTAGTTCGTCTGTTTAATAGCTCCGTCTATCTTGCGGATTTGGCCAATTTGTCGGCCTTTTAACAGACCGTCAGCTTGATAGCTTCGTCCATCTGGTGACCTTAGCCTATTTGTTTCTCTCAATAGACCATCAGTTTAATAGCTTTGCCCATCTTGTGGGCCTGGCCAATTTGTATTTTATTGGACCGTCAGCTTCAGTCTTTTATTAGACTGTCAGCTTCAGTATTTTATTAGACCGTCAACTTTGTAAATTCATCCACTTTGTGGACTTGGCCAACTTGTCTTTTGTTAGACCGTCAGCCTTGTAAATTCGTCCACTTTGTGGACTTGGCCAACTTGTCTTTTATTAGACCGTCAGCCTTGTAAATTCGTCCACTTTGTGGAATTGTAAACAGAAATTTCAGTAATTCTAAATAAACTCCTCTTATTAACATGCGTTCATAAAAAGTAGTCTTAAAAACAAAACCTGCCCTTTAGGGCTTATTGTAGCAAAAACCAAAGTAAAGAAAAGCTTGCCCCCTTGGGCTTATTGTAGCGAATACTTAAAGTAAAATAATAAATTTAAGGAGTATAACTGAAATTTGCTATGGTAAACTATGAATGAAAAGGGTGGGGGTGTTGTCCCTCAAGTTGTCATTCCTACTATTAGTATTTTCGCAAGTGTTCGGCATTCTAGGGATGTGGTAACTTTCGTCTGTCTAATGTCTCCAGATGGTAGGTGCCCTTCCTCTGCCTTGTCGTGACTCGGTAAGGTCCTTCCCAATTTGGGCCGAGTTTTCCTTGGGTTGGGTCTCTTGCTGCGCCCATGACTCTCCTTAGAACGAGGTCTTCAACCTGAAAGTCTCTGTGTCTGAACTGGGAGTTGTAGTGCTTGGCCATGTAGTCCTGGTATCGTGTGAGCCTTTGTTCTGCTGCTGCTCAGACTTCATCCACTAGATCGAGCTGTAGTCGTATGGCCTCGTCATTTTTCCTTTCGTCATGGCTGTGCACCCTGTAGCTAGTGAGGCCGACTTCAGCTGGGATGACTGCTTCGCTCCCGTATGTCAGTCGGAATGGTGTTTCTCCTGTTGGTGTCCTTGCCGTAGTCCTGTAGGCCCAAAGTATGCTCAGCAATTCTTCAACCCATATACCTTTTGCCCCCTCGAACCGAGTCTTGATAATCTTCAGCAAGGATCGGTTCGTGACTTCGACCTGTCCGTTGGCTTGAGGGTGGGCGGGGGAGGAGTAGTGGTTTCGTACTCTCAATTGCGAGCAGAAGTCTCGGAAGGAGTCATTGTCGAATTGTTTCCCATTGTCTGATACTAAGAGTCTGGGGATGCCAAATCTGCATATGATACATCGCCAGACGAAGCTCCGTACATTCTTTTCTGTACTGGTGGCCAGGGCTTCAGCTTCCACCCACTTCGTAAAATAGTCGATGCCCACTACTAGAAACTTTAGCTGTCGTATTGCCATAGGAAACGACCCCATGATATCCAGTCCCCATTGAGCGAACGGCCATGGCACCGTCATCGGGGTGAGTTCTTCGGGTGGTTGTCTGATGACATTGCTGAACCTTTGGCATTTGTCACAGGCTTTTACGTAGGTCTTGGCATCCTTCTGCATGGTTGGCCAAAAGTACCCCGTTCGCACTAACTTGTGCACTAGTGACCTCAACCCCGAGTGGTTTTCGCAGATTCCCTTGTGCACCTCTCTAATGACGTAGTCTGCTTCTTCAGGACCTAAGCATCGTAGATAGGGGCAGGAGAAACCTCTTTTGTATAAGACGTTTCTTATCAGAACAAACCTCGCTGCTTGGACCTTCAGCTTTCTTGCAGCTTCCTTTCCGTCTGGCAATATGCTGTTCTTTAAGTAAGAAACCAACGGCGCAATCCAGTCGCTTTGGGGACCAAGCTCCTATATATCCACTGAATTTATGAGTGGAGAGTGTTGAACGAAGGAGAGTACCTTACCAAGGGTGGCCATATGCTCGGCCGAAGCGGCTTTAGCTAAGCGATCAGCTTGTTCATTTTCTCCCCGGGGGATTTGTATAATTTCAGCCTTCAATTCGCTTACCCTTCTCTTGGCTTGGTCCAGATTCATCCTCATTCTTTCGCCTATACACTCATATTCCCCATTTACCTGGTTGACCACGACTTGAGAGTCACAATAAATGACTACTCTTTCGGCTCCTGCTGCTTTGGCGAGGTCAAGCCCCGTTATCAGAGCTTCGTAGTCTGCCTCGTTGTTAGTGGTAGGGAACTTAAGTCGGACCATACATTCGACCGTGTCTGCTTTGAGTGACTGTAGTACGACACCGGCTCCTCCAGCCTGCCTGTTGGAGGATCCGTCCACATACATACTCCATTGGGGAAAGTCTTCTACCCCCTGTCCTCGCCATTTGTAAATTCAGCTATGAAGTCTGCAATGACCTGTCCTTTAATGGTGGTTTGCGGGCGGTATTGGATGTCAAACTCACTTAACTCTATAGCCCACAGTGCCAATTGTCCAGCAGCTTCAGGGTTACTCATCGCTCGTTGTAGAGGCTTGTCAGTTAGGACAATGATTGTGTGGGCTTGAAAGTACGGTTTTAGTTTGCGTGCTTCCATAACTAGCGCAAATGCGAGCTTTTCTATGGGCGGATATCTTTCTTCAGCTTTGCGTAGTGCCCGGCTGGTGTAATAAATGGGTTTCTGCACTCTTTCTTCTTCTTTAATCAAGGCGGCGCTGACGGCGGCTAGCGAGATAGCAAGATAGAGAAAAAGTTCTTCTCTTGGCTGTGAGGGACTCAGTAGCAGTGGGGAAGAGAGATAGGTTTTCAATTCTTCGAACGCTTGTTGGCATTCGGCGGTCCATTCGAAAGATCTTTTTAATGTGCGAAAGAATGATAAGCACTTGTCTGTTGCCCTTGATGTAAACCTATTTAGTGCTGCTATCTTACCGTTGAGGCTCTGCACTTCCTTCACATTTTTTGGTGGTGCCATTTCTACTATAGCTCGAATTTTATCTGGGTTGGCTTCGATGCCTTTCTGTGACACCATAAATCCTAGGAATTTTTCTGCTGTCACCCCGAAGGCGCACTTTCCCGGATTAAGCTTCATGTTATAAGACCGAAGAGTGTCGAATGTCTCCTTGAGGTCCTTCAGATGATATTTCTCCCTTCAGCTCTTCACCAGCATGTCATCGACATAGACTTGGACATTCCTCCCAATCTGCCGCGCGAACATCTTATTCATGAGCCTTTGATACGTCGCACCTGCGTTTTTTAGACCAAATGGCATCACTTTGTAATAGAAGAGGCCTTGGCTGGTTACGAATGATGTCTTCTCTTGATCTGCTTCGTGCATCTGGATCTGGTTGTAACCAGAGAAAGCGTCCATGAAACTTAAAAGCTGGTATTGGGCTGTAGAGTCTACTAGAGTGTCGACCCTCGGGTGGGGATAGCTGTCTTTTGGGCATGCTTTATTTAGGTCGGTGAAGTCTACGCACATCCTCCACTTCCCGCTGGCCTTCCTGACCATTACTACGTTTGCTAGCCAATCGGGGTAGTACACTTCCCTAATAAAGTTCGCCTCTTGTAGCTTGCGGACTTCTTCATCTATGGCCTGATCTCGTTCGGGGACAAATACCCATTTCTTCTGCCGGACAGGTGGAAAGGAGGGTGATACATTTAGTTTATGCACCATGACTGAAGGGTTTATTCCCGGCATGTCCTCGTGACTCTAGGCAAATATGTCCCGATTCTCTTTGAGGAAGGCTATAAGTGCTTGTCGGATCATGGGACTTGCAAGAATCCCAATCTTTGTCGTTTGGTCAGGCCTGGAGTCGTCAAGGGGTATTTCTTCAAGCTTCTCGACGGGCTCTGTCGTACTCCGATGTTCTTCTATGCTCATGGCCGGGAGGTGATCATCCATTTCCATCATAGCCACGTAGCATTTGCGTGCGGCCATTTGATTTCCACGTATTTCCCCCACTTCATATTCGGTAGGGAATTTGATCATCAAATGATACGTCGAGGTCGCCGCCTTCCATAAATTGAGGGTGGGTCGCCCTAAGATAGCATTGTAGGCGGACAAACAGTCGACCACGAGGAACGTCACATCCTTCATGATTTGTTGAGGATAGTCGCTTGCCGTTACAAACAATGTGGTCGCGCCTAGGGAAAACACCCTTGTTCCTCCAAACCCGACGAGTGGGGAATTCATCGGAATTAATCGTTCTCTGTCAATTCTCATCTGCTCGCATGCTAGGTAGTACAAGATGTCTGCCGAGCTGCCATTGTCGACCAACACACAGTGTAAGTTGTAGTCTCCTACTTGTAGGATAACAACAAGCGCATCGTCATGCAGATGGTGAAGGCGTCGCGCATCTTCTTTTGAGAACCCAATGATGGGGCTTTCTCTTCGCACCATTTTTTGCGCTGAACCCGTCAGCTGGACGTTCTGGACCATCCTAAGATATGTCTTCCATGCCTTCTTGGATGACCTAGTAGGCGTTCCTCCTACAATCATTCTTATGTCGCCAATAGGAGGTCTAGGACGGTCATTATCCCATCGGGGGGGCTATTCCTGAGGCGGTGGATCCGTCCTTTCCTTGCTTACAAACTTCTGTAATTTCCCTTGTCTTATGAGGGCCTCAATTTGCTGCTTTAGGTTGTAACAATCTGCTGTGTCATGACCGTGATCTCGGTGGAAGCGGTAGTATTTGTCTCTAGAACGCTTGTTAGGATCTCCCTTCAGCTTTCCAGGAAAGGTCAGGGCCCCCTCATCCTTGATTTGCATTAGGACCTGATCTATTGAGGCGGTTAGCGGGGTGAAGCTTGTGAACCTTCCCCCCAGGGGTTTAGAACGCCTCTCATCTTTTTCGATCTCCTGTCTTCGGCCTCTTTCGCCCCTGGTCTTGTCGCGCCTCTTCCTGCGTCTCCCTTTTTCTTAGCTTATCTTCCCAGGCCAGCAACGCATCTTCTACATTCATGTACTTAGTGGCCCTGTAGAGTACTTCTGACATTGTCTTGAGGTCGTTTTTGTATAGTGAAAACAGAAACTTACCCTTTCGCAATCCATTTGTGAAGGCTGCTACGAGTATTTTGTCATCGGCTTCGACGATCGATAGCGCTTCCTTATTGAAGCGTGTTATGTAGGATCTCAGCGTCTCTTCATCTCGTTGCTTGATGCTCATCAAGCATGCCGTGGACTTCTTGTACCTGTGTCCTCCAATAAAATATGTAGTGAACTGAGCGCTTAGCTCCTTGAAAGTGCTGATTGAGTTCGGCATCAGTTGGCTGAACCATACCCTTGCTGGGTCCTTCAACGTTGTAGGAAAGGCCCTACACATGATTTCGTCCGCTACCCCCTGAAGGTGCATCAGAGTCTTGAAGGTTTCCAGGTGATCTAGTGGGTCCTTCACTCCGTCATAACTGTCTATATGCAGCATTCGAAATTTATGGGGGAGGGGGTAGGTATTGACAGCTGTAATGAATGATGAGTTGGTGCGATTTACCAAATTGTCAAGGTCGCTGGACACCCGTCCCTTGAGGGCATTCATCATGACCTTCATCTACTCCTTCATTGCCTGTATCTCTGTGGCAATGTGTGGTTGAGTTGCATCCGTGAGGGATGGCATGCTCAAATTCAGTCGCTCCAGCCGACTCGGAGCGTTACTGCCTTCCTGTCTTTCTCGTTCTCTTCTATCAGCGCTGGTGCCTTCTTGGTCTTGCTCTTGAGTGCCATGACCTGCATTTTTCTGGTGTAACCGTTCCTCCAAATTGCGGTTCTGATTAGTAAGGCGCTCTATGGCGGCGGCCAAGGTCTGCACCTACCTCTTGAGAACCGCTGCTCGGGTTTCGTCTCCCTAAACGTTATTCATTGTTGCCATCGAGCGAGTCAGCACCATGTAACTCTTTAGTCCGGAAAGCGTTTTCTATGGCTTATCGAGTAGTTCCCACAGACGGCGCCAATTGATGATGCCGAAAATATCACCAGTGAGCTGCACAATGCTCGTGCTCTCGAAGCAACACCTGCACAACACAAAGGAGAAGACCTCACAGAGGGCACTGGTGTGGTGCCGGCCAAATACCCTTCGAAGGTTAAGTTAGAACTTGTTACAACTCTAGAATGCTAGAGCTGAGTCAATTATGCGTACCTCGATTTGTGTGGGTATTGGGGGCTTTTATAGTAGTAGAGAGTTGACCTCTTCACCTTGAAGTAGAAGTCCTTTCCTTATAGGAATCCTTTTGAGCGTAGATTACGGGATCCTTTCCTTATAGGACTCTTATATTGAACGTGGTCTGCAAGTCATCATTTTATAGCTTATGCGTGGTGGCCAAGTCAAATTTCTTACCAGGACCGTCAGCTCTGAGACCGTCAGTTTGTCCCAACCCCTTCAATCAGAAGCGGTCGTCAGCCTCATAAGGGAGTCAGCCTTTAAGGGTTATCCGTGACCCTTCAGCCTATCATGGTTCATCAGTTTTAAGGTCTTCAGCCTTCTTTATAATTTATCCCGTCAGCATGAGTTGAAGGACCCAAGCCAACGAGTTGAGCATGGGATGCCTTGTGGTATACTTTTGCCTTATCACATTCCATTATGTAAAACTAAAATTCCAAAATTTTTGAAAATATCTTTATACTAAATAGAAATATTTAATATTTTAATAATTAGCCCCCAAAAATGGAACTTGGCCTCCCAAATATTTGAGTTAGTCCAATAATGTTCTTAAAAAAATTGTCCAATTGGTCTTGTAGTTAAAGAGAACGTACTATTTCTCAAAGTAATTTTCTATTATAAAACGTGTTATCGTCTCTCATAAAGTTTTAAATTATTCATGTCTTTGAACACTTCATTAGCTTAATTGAAAATTTTTTATTTGCAATGATAGAAAATTTGGTAACTTATATTGAAAATAAAAATTGTAAGGATTTCACTATAGAAAATGGTGAAAGATTTTTTTTTTTTTTTTGTTGAAATTATGGTGAGAGATAATTTAATTCTATGAAACATCTAATTTTAAGGATTTCACTATGAAAGATTCTAACTTTTGTGTATGTATAAATGTATGTGTTTGTGTATATGGGCGAAAATTTGTATAGACTAAAATTAATAACACAAATTGACCCCCAAACAATAAATTTCTGGTTTTACCCCTACTTGCATTTGCCAGCGCATGAGAAGAGTAGCATTTAATACTAGCACATGAAAAAAGGCTAACGAAACAGCTGTAGAATTGTAAAATTAATAAATTATAGATTACTTGTGGCAAAGTGTTATGGGAAAATTATTAAGTACTTTCGGAGTATCATAAATGCGTATTTCTTCTTCTCACATAAATGATAGGTCCCACCATGAATTAAATTAGTGAGACTTATCATTCATGTGAGAAGAAAGAGAATGCATTTATGGTACTCCGAGAGTATACAATAATTTCTCAGTGTTACGTGGGTTGAAGAATCACCATTATATATTGCTATATACGTTGAACGTAAATTTTGGTCTAAACTCTAAAGCAATAAAATCTATCGTTTCTCGTAATAAAAAAAAAAATCTTTACTGACTCAATGTGATTCGCGCCATATATGGCTTATGAACTTCAAAAGGATAGTTTCTATCCTTTAATAAAATAAATAAATAAATAACTTCAAATAAGGATATTACCCAGCGATGTGAAAAGGGTGGTGATGAAGTCAGAGATTCAAAACCTACATGAGTTTGATTTTCCATAGTTCACTGCTCCCTTGGCCAACTTTTGTGATTAGTTGGGGAAAAAAATCCGGATAAGTAAAAGAAATCAATAACAGTTTTTCTTAGGAAGAAGTTAAAAAGGTTTTTTAGGAGTAAAACGTGAGGAGTGGAATTCAAACGTGTTGGGTATTTGCAGTTGAGTTTAAATTAAATGTCTCTTAAATACACTCAGTTATTTTTTGTTTAGAGTAGTGCTTAATAAATTTTAGGGGTACTTTAGATATTGTAGAGAGAGGGTAACTGACTTTGTAAATCCTCTTAATATATAGAGAAGAGATAAATTATAAAACAAGTAAATAATTTTAATAAAAAAATTTACTTTAAGTTCTAATTGTTTAGAGTTTAGACTTTATCGGTGTTTATCTATTTTTATATTTTAAAATTATTTTTGTGCTATTTGTTAATTTCTTAAAATTAGATGTGGTATGAGTTTAATCATTTTTATTTGGGTTATGTTTAATCTATGCCCTAACTAGCACAAAAAAAATAATAAACAAAATAGTTCATTAATACCTGATATGGAAGAATTAATACCATGAACTTAACCCGTCAGCTTCTGTTCTGGCTGACGGGTCAATATGTGACGTAAGACACGCAATGATATGCATACTGACGGGCTGAAGTCCCAAGTACAACTGACGGCAATTTAAAGCCCCTAGGATACTGAACGAAGCATGAAGGCCGACGTTATCTTAGCTGAAGGGAGGTACAGGCTGACACCTTAAAGGCTGACGGTTCCATGAAGACCATAACTTGGTCATCACGCATGGGTTTGAGAAATTGCTTGTATTCCACGCCAAGTATCAGAGTCCTATAAGGAAAGGATTCCGCAATCTACGCGCATAAGGATTCCTACAAGGAAAAGACTTCTACTCCAAGGAAGAGAGGTCCACCCTCTACTACTATAAAAACCCCAATACCCTCACAAGCCAAGGTACGCATAATTAACCCCTCTCTAGCACTCTAGAGTTGAAAAGAAGTTCTAACTTGACCTTCGGAGGGTATTTGGCCGGCACCACACCGGTGCTCTCTGTGAGGTCCTTTCCTTTTTGTTGTACATGTGTTGTTTTGAGCGTACAAGCGTCGTGCAACTCACTGGTGAGATTTACGGCATCATCATTAAGCAACAAAAGAAGGATTAATGGGGGAAAAAAATCAGATTTGCTATTATAAATAGTCATTTCCTGCCGCATATTATATATAGTCAATAAAACGAACAATGTCTCAAGTATTTGTCATTAATAGCTGACTAAGATCTACATGAAGACCAAATATATGCATACAAACCTCGTACGAATATTCTTGAATGCTGCAAAATTAAGGTACCCAGTATATACTCATTCTATGCTGATGTGGCTGCGACAACCGACCTGGAGTTTTTTTAAAAGAAAAGGTAAGAGCAAGATAGTCGCCATCTGGGACAGAATCTTCCCCATCTGTTTTCCTTTCACACTGGTTTGAATTGGGAAATGAATAATACAGTCGTTTAGGAATTAAGAATTCAATTCACATCTATATATTATATATAGTGTTTTTTTTTTTTTTACTAAGAGTATTTTACCAATACTCAACCCATCTTCATATATTACATATGAGTAATGCTACTAACACAAACTATTTTATAACATTTTTACAAACTGTTAATGTGGCGAATTCTTACTAGTTCTAAAATAGGCCCATTACTAATATCACATTTTTACTTATAATAACTATTTGGAAAATGTTAAAGTCACATCGACAGTTTGTAAAAATGTTGTAAAATAGTTTGTGTTTATAGCATTACTCATTACATATAGTCCATAAATCGAACTATGGCTCAAGTGGTTGTCTCTTATAGTTGATTCAGTCTACATTAAGATCAATATCTAGGCATACCTAGAATATATCCACAAATAGTAATCCACCTTCCATGTATATTAAATATTTACATATAGTCCATAAATCAAACAATGGCTCAGGTGGTTGTCTCTTGTAGTTTATTTAGTCTACCGTAAGACCAAATATTTGTATACCTAGCTAGTACGAATATTTTTTTGATGCTGCACACAATACCAATTTTTATAACTAGTCGCAATCCCATGAGTTACGTGGGATTATAAAACAATTTTCTAATGAGGTGTAAATATAAAATAAATTTTTTATTTAATTATTTTTTATAATCTTTTTATTTCTATAAATAAATCATTTTATTATTTTTGGTGAATTTGATTAATATTTTTTGAGGTGATTCATATTCTTTTAACTTCTGTTATTGTGTGTTATATTTGCCTAATATAGAACTAACTTTATAAGTTTCAAATTTTTTCTTCAAATTTCTTATCTCTTAAAGAATAAAAGAGATTATCATAATAATCATAATAATCAAAATAATCAAAACTCATTAAAAAATTACAATTTTATCTTAATCAAAATTAAAATTAAACCAAAGGATAAAAAATAAACTTTATAATAATTTATTGCACAATCAATTGGTAGGAACATTCAAATTCATAGCCATGTAAATTGTGTTTTGAAATAAATTTAAATTCCTTTTTCCAAAAACACTAAGTATTAACCCGAACCGAAATCCAACCAAAGATATTAGAAGGAGAGAGAAGACTTTGTGATGGGAAATTAAAAAAAAAAAAAATTACAACACTAACACACAAAAAAACCATGAACATAAATGAGAGAGAGAGAGAGAGAGAGTACTCACATTTTTTTTTTTTTTTGGGTATGGAAAACTATAGATTAAATGGGAGAAATGATGCCAAATTTATACAAAATAAGATGGAGGAAAAAATAGTCAAAATATAATTAAGAAAGAGGAAGTGTAACCGTAAAGTAGAGAGTTGTGAGGAGATAAAAGAGTCAAAGAGAGAGGGGAAATGTTGAATTAAGTATAACTAACAATAGTTGTGAATTAATAGGGAGAAGAAATGTTTTTTTTTTTCAATTTTTTTTTAGAAGAAGAAGGTTGTAATATTATTAAAGAAAGGATGCCAAATCAGCAAAAATTATAGCATTAAGATGTGGTGGAGCACCCTTCATCCATACCTTTAAATCACTAACATGTTTAGCATGTCTAGCAAGATTGTGAGCAATAGAATTTTCTTGTCTCTTAACATGAGATACAATAAAACCAGCAAAAGATTTTGCTAAAACCTTTGCATCCTCAAGCAAATGACCAAAAGAAGAAAATGAAGTTTCCTCACTTCTCCAAGAATTTATAACTCTCTCGAAGTCACCTTTAAGGAAAATGGAAGACAAACCCACTTCTAGAGAAAAATTTAAGGCTCTTATAGCAGCCAGAGTTTCAACTTCATCAACTGAGGAAGGTAAAGAAATATTTTCAGACATCAAGGCCATAACCTATCCAAGATCATCCTAGATCACAACCCCAATACTAGCTTTATTTTCCTCCTTAAACACAGCACCATCAAAGTTGACTTTGAACATCAAGTGAGGAGGATCCACATAGCTCTAGATGAAACACGAGGATTAAGACCTGGCAAATCATTAGGGAGAGTACGAAGAAAATCTGCATGAGCCAAAACTGCATCGGGTGGAACTTAAGTGATAGGAAAAGATTTGTCCAATGTGCAAAGAAGATTACTTCTATACCAGATTGTCCACACCAGTGAGAAAAGTTTTGGTATTATGAAAGAACTCTGAAATTCTTTAGAGAGAAATTCTAGAAGAAGAAGAAATAGAAAAATTGAGTTTTCATTATCTCAATAGATTACATCAGATCCCTAATATATAGGGTCATTAATCCTAACAGATTTGGAACTAACTACTCTAACAGAATACATACACGTGGACAGTATTACAATTAATTCTATACTTAACCAGTGATGCTAAACTACATACAGGATTACAATGTAATTGCAAAGCTACAAGTCGTTTAAGCTTTGTTTTATATCTCTGTTGACATCCTTCTTTACATCCCCCCTCAAACGAAGGGGATAAGTCCCTATGAGTTTGTAGGACAGAGCATGAAACCGAGGAGATGGCAAGCCTTTAGTGAATATATCAGCCAGTTGATCCAAGGTTGAAATGTACTTGATAATCATATCTCTATTCAACACCTTTTCTCAGACAAAATGATAATCAACCTCTATATGTTTAGTTCTAGCATGAAAGATAGGATTTGAGGCCAAAGCAAGGGCTGAAACATTGTCACACCATAAAATAGAAGGGTGATGCAAATAAACCCCTAAGTCCTTGAGAAGCACACGCAACCAATATAACTCAGCTGTTGTATGAGCAAGAGACCTGTATTCAGCTTCTGTAGAGGACCGAGACACAACAGCTTGCTTCTTAGCAGACCAGGTGATAGGAGAGTTGCCTAAGAAAACAATCATGCTAGTAATGGACCTTCTATCAATAGGATCCCCTGCCCAATCAGCATCATAATAAGTTGAAAGAGTGAGAGAACCAGGCCTAAAATAATCCCCCTATGCAATGTACCCATCAAGTACCTCAAAATCCTTTTAGCAGCAACAAGATGAAGTTGAGAAGGCTTGCTCATAAACTGACAGGCCTTCTGGACAGCATAACTCAAGTCAGGCCTAGTGAATGTCAAGTATTGCAAAGCACCAACAAGACTTCTATAGGCTGTT
>NW_027069694.1:596368-619383 GCF_002906115.3 Quercus suber | reverse complement strand
TTTTACCTTTGTCTAACCTAGCAAAATAAGCCTTCTCTTTATTATTCCTTTTGAAAGGAGGGATATAAACTTTCTCAGTCTTAGGCTTAAGAGTAACAGAAACACTTCTGTTATCAACAGCAGGCTTGGTACTAGTCAAATTTTCAATTTTAGTTTTAAATTCAACTAACTCTTGTTCCAAGCTTTTCATCTTCTCATCTTGAGAGGAAATTTGATTTCTCAAAAATTCATTCTTTTTATTAGATTCATCCAATCTCACAATCAATTCCTCTTTTTCAAGATTAGCCAATTTTAACTCTTCTTTAAATTTCTTAGCAATTTTCAAAAATTTAGATAATTCCTTACGAAGAGTTTCAAAAGCATCAAAAAAATCAACAGAAACAATAGTGTCCTTTTTATTCAAAACATTATAGACATCAATAAAATTAGCAGAAGCATGAGCAGAAAAACACTTCAAATTATCCACGATAACAAGGATCAAGGATCAGCTCTTAGATCAAAGGATCTATAGACAAAAGAGCTACCCGCTCTGATACTACTTGTTAGAAATTTAGACCCCTTAAAACACAACCAGATTGAGTAGCCTAGTTAATTAGCGAAGTTGTTACTTAGTCAAATTATGCAATTCTAGGTTAAAATAATCGAACAATCATATCAAGAACATAAAGCAGCGGAAAAGTAAATAACACAAGATATGATCACCCAGGAAACCACAAAGAAAAAACCTGGGGAGGATTTGACCCATCTATCCTCAAGGCAAACCTGAATCCACTATGAAAAAATCGAAGTTCATACAGAAGGACTACAAGCTCCCCGCTTAACTTCCTAATGCTACTCACCAGTAGAACTTACTGACACGACCACGTGCAAGCTCCAAATCCACGGACTCCTTCTTTCTTGGACTCTTCAATCAAGTACAAGTACCCCCGCTTGTGTATCTTTAAGTTCTTGAATCTACAACTGAATGATCATCAAGGTTTTGATAATATCTCCACCTTGAAAACCCTGAGCTTTGTGTAAAGGAAAACTCCTCAAAGATCTCACAAGAGATTTACACAAAACAGCAATATGAGCAACAACCTTAGAGAGGTTTGGGTACAAAACCCTAAAATACCAAAGAGACACTCTAATCTCTCTAAAAAGCTCTGAAAACCCTCCCTAGGGTTAGCTTATGATGTCCTTTAAATACTGGAAAAAACGGCTTGCGATTTGGGTTTCAACGAATAAGTTATGGCCTTTTTACGTTTGCTGATTTTGCTGATAAGTAACTTTCGATCGATCGAGTCTAATTTCTGATCGATCGAACCAGGCCGAAAGTCACTAATACTTCTGTAGCCACTCAATTCCAACTTTACATAAAAGACCCAACTTTGAGCAAGCCTAAACAAGACTAAATATATTGTTTTGATCATGGTTTGCCAACATTACACATTAGAGTTCTAAATACATAAAATCCTAAATCTTTAGAACCTAACAAAAAATAAAAAGCAAAAAGATCAAAAATGCTTTAAATATGGTTGCAAGCGTATATTCTAGGAGATGTGGGAGTTATAAGATATACCTCGAAGGTGATAATCCCCATCAAACAGTTATGATTGTGTGTGAGTTAAAGTTATTTTCTCATATCTTAGATCGTCATAACATGTATACACATAAGCAATCTTGCAATGTTTTTCACACACAACATGCAACATTCTTTGCTACTCTTGATATATGTGCAGGTACAATGTGATTTGGCCATCACAAAGATTTTACATGTGCTAATGTATGCTCACTAAACTGTCTTGACTTATTTTTTAAAAATAAAATTGGTTAGACTTGTTTAGTGTGTGTGTGTGTGTGTGTGTGTATGTTTTTGAGGATCCATGTGCTTAAAATTTTTGTTAAAAGATTATTTTGAGAGTTTAATATGTTGATTGGATCATTAGTTGAGGTGCATGTTGGATTGCATTCATGTCTGTGTTTTTCACTTCTCGAAAAACTGTTTTTAAAGCTGGCTTGACACCTCCTCGATTCCTTGTTATCTATCGAGCTTCTCAAGCCTTTTTCTTATCGCAATCTCAACACCTTCTCGACACCTGGTTGATCGATCGAGAAAGTTCTTACCTCCTCGATACCTTCTCAATACCTAGTGGATCGATCAAGCTTCTGTTCCTTGAAGGTGATTCTTGTTCCTCGATACCACTCAACACCTGCAGCTGTCGAAGGCCATTTTCTCGACACCTACCTTGACAGATGTCTTGACACCTCTCGATACCTCATCTGTCGAGAATTACTAATGCTCCTATATAAGCTTCTGTCACGATCTGGTTCTTATTTTTCTCGATCTCTCTCAATCTGTCCATGCCTGTTCATCTCCCAAACTCCTTTTTCTCACTCAAAACCTTCAACCCACATGATTTTTGGCCCTTCCTTGCTTCAAATCACTTGGTATGATCTCTTTTTCTCTCATTTTTCATGCATTTCATGTTTTGAATCTTAGGGTTTGGGATTTTTGAAAATTTTTGGGGTTTTTGAAAATTGATGAGTTTTTCTTAAAATTTTGGGATGGGTTTTCATTTAAATGTGTTCAAAGTCTCATGCATTGCATCATATTTGCATTAGAATGATATTTCCATGTATTTAGATGTGTGTACTATGCTTGTGTGCTGGTAGGATTGGATTGGGCTGAGCTCATGATGCTTTTTACTTTGCATGTCACATGTTTATGCATTCCCCATGCATACGTACTCTCTATTTAATATATTTGATATATTTGAATTGTGTTTAGGACTTTTTTTATTGTTTCTTTCTCTCTCTCTTTCTCATTTTGTTTAGGTTAGTAGTGTCTATGGCACCTAAGCGTAAATCCATTCCTGCTTGGAACCCTCTTCGTTCTGGAGCTTCCTCCTCTTTTGATTCTGTTCCTCTTAATCTTCGGTTCTGTGATGATAATGCCCACAAGGCATTCTCAGAGAAATTCTCTAGACGAGGTGTTCATTCGGAATGCCAAGTCATTTTGGCAGACTTCGCCGACACTGACATTTTCTCTGTCATTCACAGTAGGGGATGGGAGTCACTGTGTGACATCCCGGTCACATGTCCTCTCGTGCTTATTTAGGAGTTTTACTCCAATATGCACGGGATTGATCATTCAGTACCTCTCTTTTTTACTCGCATTTGAGGTATACGCATTCCTGTCACACCACAGCTAGTTACAGATGTGCTTCGGGTTCCTAGGATAAAGTTTCCTGACTATCCTTCTTGTGAGCGTCTGAGGACTATGTCCAAAGATGTAATCATTTCTGCTTTTTGTGAGCGCCCTGCTGATTGGGATGAACATCAGTATACATCATGTAGACCTTTTGCTAAAGGTCTTAGATTCTTAAACATGGTGATGACTTTTGTACTCCATCCACTCTCTCACTACAACTCCATCACAGAGCCTCGTGCTCGATTTTTGTTATCTCTTCTTGAGCATCTTACCATAGATTTTCCTTCTCATTTCATTCTTTCTATCATAGATGTTCATTTAGATTCGGCGTTTCGTGATAAGCTCATCTTTCCTTTCGCTATCACGAGGATCTTACGCCATTTTTCTGTCCATTTTCATGTGTCTGACTACTTTACACACATTTGTGCCATAGATGCTGCTACCATAAAACGTAGTGCAACGCATTTTAGGTCGTGACAGCCGGATTCCACTCCTTCCTCCCGTTCTGCTTCATCTCATACCGCTCCGTCTACATCTGCTCCTTCTTCCTCTATGGGCGATGTATCTCTTGGAGACATCATGGCGCAGCTGCAATGCATGGATGCTCGCCTAAATACGCTCTCTACTAAGTTGTATCAGGTGAATGTTCGTGTTAGTCATATTACACGATGGCAGGCGACCATGGGTGGGTTTGCTTCTGAGGCTACTCTTTCACCACCTCCTCCAGCGGCTTCTGATTCTGATGATGATAGTGATGACGATGATGCTTCAGATGATGATGGAGATGCTAGCTCTACTGATGAGATGTTTACTTGACACACTTACCTTTTGTTATTCGTGACAAAAAAGGGGAGTAGTTTTGGATATGAGAATAGTCATCTTAGGGGGAGAGTTAGTATAGGACAGTTTTGTTAGGGGGAGTGTTGATACTTGAAGGATGTAGTGAGGATTTGATGTATCTTTTTCTTTTCTACTTTTTAGATGCATTGTTCTTGTATATAAGTTCTTGTGACCAGTTTTTACATACATTGTACTTATTTTCTCTATATGTGGATGTATATTTCTTTCACCTGTCTCTTCATGTGTTGTTTCTTCTCTATCTTTATACACATATTTTTTATACTTGTATGCAATCTATTATTTCTGTTTCACACAAGATGCCTTGATGAGTTTTGTTTAAAGTGTTTCAGAAATACAAGTTATCAAAGTCTACTTGCCATAAACTCTTTTCTTGCAAAGGCTTTCAAGGGTTTGTGATAGGATAGATTTTATTGTATCCAACAAGTGAGTATGAGTTGAGTGATTTATGACTTCTCTCATATGTTCATTTGTTTGTTGTGGTTTTGTCACGGATTGCCAAAGGGAGAGATTGTTAGGACATATGTGATTTCACTTGTTAAATAACATATGTAATTCTTTTATGTATATTGGCTAATCATTTGACAAAACGCACTCTACTTGTAATTGGGTAGTTCTAGGTGTTTTTAATACTTCAAGAAACAAGGTTTCAATATCAAGTGTTGAAATCATCAAGTCTGTCCAAGAAACAAGCTGAAGAAGTGCAAATTCATTAATGCTCGACACCTGCTCGATAGCTCCTCAATACCTTGCTATCTATCGAAATTTATAAAATTAGATTTTCTGATCTAATTTCTTGGGATCTGTGAATGTGTCTTTGGGCCTTCTTTTCTCCTAACCCTAGACATATAAAAGGATTGTTTTTAGGGTCGTCAAATTGTACACAAGTTGCACAAGCATTAAGCAAACTCTATTCAAGCAATTTGTGATCAAAGACGAAGTTCTTGACCTAGTTCATCTCTTTTGAAGAAGTTGCTGTATATTTTGCACCAAAAGGTTTTGTGACCAAACATCTTCTTGATCTTCATCGCGTAGGATGAATTGAAGAATTTTGTAGCCAACCTCTCCTTCAAGTTGGTGTTGAAGTCGCGTACTGGGATCCGCGCAATTGGTTAGTCACGTACTTGGGAGCCGTGCATCAAAGGTGGGAACTGTCACTACAGAACAAGTCCAATTGGGTATTGGGGTAAAGGTTCAACTGTAGGTTGGTAAGGTACTTGGGATTCTCTTACTTGTAATCGCTTGTTGTGATAATAGTGGAGTTTTGAGAGTGATGACCTGAAAATCACCCAGTGGGGTTTTTGTCATCAGGTTTTTCCCCATTCGTAAACAAATCACCGTGTCATTTAATTTTCACTGCATATTTAGGTATTTGGTGATTTGTTTATACTACCACGCATTTGCATGTTAAATTGATTAATTAATAACTTGGCTAATTAATTAATTTCTATCACAAGGGGTCAATTCAGTTTATGACCTATCAATTTCTTCAATACTTTTATCCGTCTTCTTCTTTGCAATTCGACGACGTCCATAAGTTGAGCTTGAGGAGTTCAGTTTTCTTGAAAAATTTTTTGCCAAGACCAAGCCAAAGGAAAGGACTTGGGCCAAATTAGTCACACTAGACACAATTCATTGGTATTGTGACGGACCTAAACCTACACCAGCAGCCATTAAATACGATGTAAGAATACCCCAATGTAAGTTCGACGTCCTCATTTTGCTTGACCGGTTTTGATTTTTTTATCTTGGTAATTAACTTCATCTGTCCACCTTTACAGAAATGGAAGACTCTAAGAGGAGGGCAATTATTAGGGCACAGGCTGCCAAGAACAAGGAGACCGGTGATGTGGATCCAAAGGGGGTGAGCTCAAGCAACCTGTCCACAAAAAGGAAGCAAGCGTCCAAAGGTGATCGTCCTCCCAAGAAACCCAAGGTCCCTTTGGAGCCCGTTGTAGGGCTAATGGCTGAGGGTGCAAAGAAGGTCACTCCTACAAAGCACGAAGCAGGAAAGGGCTTAATGATAGGTCCGTCCACCCGCAGGAAAGGTCACCCGTCCTCTTTAGGGAGGACCCCAAACATGCGTTAGAGAGGTTTTTGTCCATCATAACTTCTGAAGATTATGAGAACTTAAGCAATCATTCGACAGATGCAATGAGGGAGACAGAGCTTTTTAGCATCGCCCAGGTAACTCTTCTGTCATCATTTCATCCGTCCATATCTCTTTGTTTTGTTTGACACTACTTCATTACTATTTCTTAGGCCATGGTTATGATGAAGGGGTTAATAGGACAGTGTCTAAATCATGAGACGGCACTGGATCATGTTCGTGCAATGGTCAGGTCGACAGAGGATGAGCTGATTGAGCTGAAGGGTTGGAAGGTGACCTGCGAAAAGAAGCTCGTCGCAGCGGAGCAGGCTAGGGATGAGTTTTCTAGACAGACGAATGAGCTGAAGTAGGTCCTGAAGGATAAGGAGAAGGAGATTAGTGATGCTAAGGACCGGTTCCTTTTGGTGAAGGATGTTGTTGTGCAAGAGTACCATTACTCTGACGCCCTCATTAAGGAGCTTACTGGTTCTTATGTAGACAGATTTGATGATGCTGTCCGTCAAGCCAAGAATGCTTATCCTGATCTTGACTTCTCAATGCTTATCCTGATCTTGACCATCGCACAACCCGTCGTCTCTGACAGCACGGAGGGCTCTTTGCTGCCGACGCAGTTGGTGATGGAGAGTTAACTCCTCAAGTCTAAGTCCAGACCATCCGGATGAAACCCGTCAGCCTGTGGTTGTTGTTAATGTGATAGAGAAGAATGACAACCCTCCAAAGGAATTTTTTTTTTTTTTTTTTTGGGTATGTAAGAATATCTGGAGAACAATTTATGATCCCTCCATCATTTTTTTTTTTTTTTTTTGGGATAATGTAGACATTTACCTATGAGGGTTTTTTAGTATCTTTGTTTGACTTTCTTGTTGTTTTGGCTTAGTCCATTTATTATGACGACTTGTTTGATATTTTGTTCGTGGAATGCATCCGTCCACTTTGTTTTAATGGGCTTTAGTTAAGTTCGTCCTAAGATAGCCATCCTCTTTAGTTTATATCCGTCTGCCATCAGACTCTTATTTTCACCTTTTGGGATGATCTGTCTACTTTGTGGACTTAGTTTGTCCCTTTTGTGGACTTGATAAGAATTCCCATCTTCTTTGGATGATCCGTCCACTTTGTGGACTTTACCATCCACATTTGGACTGTAATAATTTTCATCCTCTTAGGAGTATCCATCCAGTTTGCGGACTTTAGCTTACACCCATCCACTTTTTGGACTTTGTAAGAAATTTCATCCTCTTGGGATGATCTGTCTAGTTTGTGGACTTTAGTTTATACCTATCCACTTTTTGGACTTTGTAAGAATTTTCATCCTCTTGAGATGATCCGTCCAATTTGTGGACTTCAGTTTATACCTGTCCACTTTTTAAGAATTTTCAGGTAGAAGAACATAGTTGTGTTTGAATATTCAGCTCATTAATTAAAAACCATGAATTTGTAGAAAAGTACCTGCCCCCTTGGGCTTAAAAAGATTCATATTGTAGCAAAAAATTGTCTAAGTAAAACTAGTAATCTAAGTAAAACTAAATAAACTGGGAAATTGGTCAGCGTCGTTGTTCTTTATATTGTCTCTACTGGTAGTATTTCCGTAGGTGCTCCGTGTTCCATAGGTGTTGCAGCTTTTGCCCATCCAGCATTTCGAGGTGGTAGGTGCCCTTCCTCTGCCATGATGCGGTCCTATAGGGTTCTTCCTAGTTAAGTCCAAGCTTTCCTTGTAAGGGATCTCTAGTAGCACCTATTACCTTCCGTAGTACAAGATCTCCAACTTGAAAGTCTCTACGCCTGACATTGGAGTTATAGTGTTTCGCCATGAGATTCTGATATCGCACCAACCTTTGCTTCGTCATCGCCCGAATTTCGTCCACCAGGTCGAACTGAAGGCGCATGGCCTCTTTGTTCCTATCCTTATCGTAGTTCTCCATTCGATAGCTTGTAAGCCCTACTTCTGCTGGGATGACAGCATCACTTCCGTATGCCAGCCAAAATGGCGTTTCACCAGTAGGTGTTCTTGCCGTGGTTCAATATGCCCAAAGAATGCTTGGTAGCTCATCCGGCTAGATAACCTTTGCCCCCTCGAGCCGGGTTTTAATGATCTTAAGTAAGGATCAGTTCATGACTTCAACTTGCCCATTGGCCTGTGGGTATGTGGGCGACGTGTAGTGATTCTTAATACCCAACTCTGAACAGAAGCCCATAAATGTGCTGTTGTCGAATTGCTTTCCCTTGTCGGAGACAAGCACTCTGGGTATTCCGTACCTACAGATTATATTTCTCCAAGCAAAACTTCAAATGTTCTTCTCCGTGATATTGGCTAGGGCTTCTGCTTCCACCCACTTAATGAAGTAGTTGATGCTAACTACCAGAAATTTTAGCTACCTAATTGCTGTCGGGAAGGGGCCCATGATATCTAGTCACCATTGAGCGAATGGCCAGGGGGCCGTTATGGGGGTCAGCTCTTCGAACGATTGCCTGATGAAATTCTTGAACCTTTGACACTTGTCGCAGGCCTTGACATAAGTTTGTCTGTCCTTCAACATTGTAGGCCAATAGTATCCTGTTCGGATCAACTTATGCACTAATGACTATGCCCTCGAGTGGTTTCTGCAGATACCCTCGTGGACTTCTCTCATTACGTAATCCGCTTCCTTGTGACTTAAACACCTTAGGTACGGTCGGGAGAATCCTCTTTTGTATAAGACATCTCTTATCAGCATAAATTGTGATGCTTGGACTTTCAACTTCCTAGCGGCATCTTTCCCGTCTGGTAACATGCCAATTCTTAGGTAGGATATCAATGGCGTAGTACAATTGCTTTCAAAATCTACTTCCTGTACATTTGTTTCGTCATCAATAAGTGAGGAAACTTGAACAAATGACAATACTTGTTTAGGGACACGCATAAACTCTGCTGAGGCTACTTTTGCTAGATGGTTGGCACATTCGTTTTCCTCCCTTGGGATTTAAACGAATCTGACTTCAAGGCTGCTGATTCGATTCTTCACCTCTTCCAGATATCTCTTCATCCTTTCATTCTTGCACTCATAGCCGCCATTAATCTGACTTGTTACCACCTAGGAATCGCAATGCACGACCACGTTTTTAGCACCTGTTGCCTTTACAAGGTCTAACCCCACCACTAGGGCTTCATACTCGGCCTCGTTATTGGTCATAGGGAAGTCCAGTCAGATCATGCACTCAATCTTATCCTTTTCCGGCGTTTGGATTACTATGCCGGCCCCTCCTACTTGTCTATTGGAAGATCCGTCTGTATGGATGCTTTATTGTGCGGCGATTTCTACCTCCTTGCCTTTCGATTAAGCAAATTTGGTGATGAAGTCAGCCACAACTTGCCCTTTTATCACCGTTTGTAGGCGATACTGTATATCAAATTCACTCAGCTCTACTGCCAATAAAGCTATCCGTCCGGTAGCCTCAGGTCTATTCATGGCTCTTCTTAGGGGCTGATCCGTTAGGACTATGATGGTATGTGCCTGGAAGTATGGCTTGAGCTTTCGTGCCACAATTACAAGTGCGAAGGCCAATTTCTCCACTTGGATGTACCTCTCTTCTACTCCTCGGAATGCCTGGCTTATAAAGTAAACGGCTCTTTGAGATCCATCTTCTTCTCTTACTAAGGCCGCGCTAACTGCTGCTTGCGAAATTGCTAAGTAGAGGTAAAGTTCTTCCCTCGGTTTAGTCGAGCTAAGCAGTGGCGAAGATGAAAGGTATTTCTTCAAATCTTCAAAGGCCTTTTGGCATTCATCCGTCCACTCGAAAGATTTTCTCAGAGTGCAGAAGAAGGGTAGACATTTGTCCGTCGCTTTTGAGACAAACCTGTTCAGGGCTACAATTTTTCCATTTAAGCTTTGCACCTCTTTAACCATCCTCGGTGGTTCTATGGCCCGTATCTTCTTCGGGTTAACCTCTATGCCTCTTTGGGATACTGTGAAGCCCAAGAATTTCCCCGCTGTTACTCCGAATGCGCACTTGTTTGGATTAAGCTTCATGTTATATAATCGGAGGGTGTTGAAGGTCTCTTGGAGGTCGTCTAGATGGTCATCTTCGTGCAGACTCTTCACTAACATGTCATCAACATAAACTTGTACATTCCTCCCAATTTGGTGTGCGAACATTTTATTCATCAGTCTCTGGTATGTCACCGCCGCGTTCTTGAGCCCAAACAGCATCACCTTGTAGCAAAAGAGTCCTTGGCTAGTGACAAAGGAGGTTTTCTCTTGATCATCCTCCTTCATCTTGATTTGATTGTAGCCCCGAAAAGGCATCCATGAAACTCAGGAGCTGGTTGCTTGCCATTGAGTCTACCAAGGTATCTATCTGAGGAAATAGGTAGCTGTTCTTCGGGCATGCCCTGTTGAGGTCTGTGAAATCAACACACGTTCGCCACTTCCCATTAGCCTTCTTAACCATAACTACGTTTGCTAACCAATCAGGGTAGTATACTTCTCGAATGAAACCTACTTCTAGTAGCTTCCTAATTTCTTCTGCTATCACTTTGTCTCGCTCCTGAGCGAACACCCGCTTTCTCTGTCGAACGGGTGAGGATGCGAGGTTCACATTCAACTTGTGATCTATGACTGAGGGATCAATCTCGGGCATGTTCTCGTGGATCCATGCGAACACATCTTGATTCATCCTAATGAATGTTGTGAGGGCTTGACGTATTGGCTGGCTAGCTAATGTACCCATTCTAGTCGTCTATTCAGGTTTTGATTCATCAAGGGTTACCTCTTCTAGTTCTTCAACCGGCTCCGCTATGGTCCGTTGCTTTTCTATGCACATGGTTTGGTGGTTGTTTTCCATATCCAACATGACAATGTAGCATTCATGTGCAGCCACCTGATTTCCTCGTAACTCGCCAACCCCATAACCCATAGCGAACTTGATCATTAGGTGGTATGTTGATGTTGCCGCTTTCCATGAGTTAAGGGTGGGTCGTTCGACAATAGCATTGTAAGCGGACAAGTAGTCGACCATAAGGAATGTCACATCCTTAGTGATCTACTAGGGATAATCGCCTACTGTTACCGAAAGTGTGACCACACCTAATGGGAATACCCTTCTTCCTCCAAAACCAACCAGCGAAGCGTTCGTCGATATCAACTATTCTCTATCAACCCTCATTTGTTGGAACGCCGGGTAGTATAGGACGTCTGTCAATCTGCCATTGTCCACCAACACCTGGTACATGTTGTAGTCTTCCACTCGTATGTTGATAATAAGTGCATCGTCATGCGAGTGGTGAAGACGTCACACATCTTCTTCTAAGAACCTGATGATAGGGCTTTCTCTCTGTGCTATCTTTGGCATGGATCCCACCAGCTAGACGTACTGGACCATCCTAAGGTAAGTCCTTCGGGCCTTTTTGGACGACCCAATGGTTGCTGTTCCCCCTACAATCATCCTTATGTCTCCAATAAAGGGTCTAAGACGCTCGTTATCCCGTCGGGGGGGCTGCTCTTAAGGAGGTGGATCCGCTTTCTTTTTGCTGACAAACTTCTGCAATTTTCCTTGCCTGATAAAGGCCTCAATCTGTTACTTCAAGTCATAGCAATCAGCTGTGTCATGACCGTGGTCACAGTGGAAGCGGTAATATTTGTCTCTAGGTCGCTTGTTAGGATCTTCTTTCAGCTTTCTGGGAAAGGTTAGGGCCCTCTCATCCTTGATTTGCATTAGGACTTGGTCTATCAAGGCAGTTAATGGGGTGAAGCTTGTAAATCTCCCTCCCGAGGGCTTAGAGCGCCTTTCATCCCTTCGATCTCCTGTTCTTAGCATCTTCCGCCATTGGTCTTGCCGTATGTCTTCCTGTTGCTCCCTTTTCCTGGGCTTTTCCTCTCGAGCTAGTAGTGCGTCTTTTTCATTCATGTACTTGGTGGCCCTGTAGAGTACTTTGGACATGGTCTTCAGGTCATTTTTGTATAAAGAGAACAAAAACATACCCTTTCGCAACCCATTCGTGAAGACTGCTACAAGTATCTTGTCGTCGGCTTCATTGATCGAGAGTGCTTCCTTATTGAAGCGGGTTATGTAGGATCTTAGCATCTCTTCCTCTCGCTACCTGATGCTCATCAAGCACACCGTGGACTTCTTATACCTATGTCCCCCAATAAAGTGTGCAGTAAACCGAGTGCTTAGTTCCTTGAAGGTGTTGATGGAGTTCGATGTTAGTCGACTGAACCATACCCTTGTAAGGCCCTTCAGCGTTGTAGGGAAGGCCCTACACATGATTTCTTCTACTACCCCTTGAAGGTGTGTGAAAGTCTTGAAGGTCTCTAGGTGAACTAAAGGATCCCTGACTCTGTCGTAACTATCTATTTGCGGCATGCGAAACTAATGTGCTAGGGGGAAGGAATTGACGAGGGTAGTGAACGGTGAGTCGATTCGGTTGACTAGGTCATCAAGATCGCTGGACACTCATCCCTTGAGGGCGTTCATCATGACTTCCATCTATTCCTTCATCGCCTGTATCTTCGTGACAATAGGAGGTGGAGCCGTATCTGTGTGGGATGGGAGGCTCATATTCTGCCGTTTCGGTCTACTTGGGGCGTTGCTACCTTTGTGCCCCTCTCGATCTCTTCGCTCAGCACTGATACCTTCTTCGTCCTCCTTCTGATTATTTGGTGCTACATTTTTTTGGCGCAGTTGTTCTTCTAGGTCATGATTTTGTTTGGTGAGACGTTCCACAGCAGCGACAAGAGTTTTGACCTGTCTCTTGAAGGCAATCGTGGATGGTTCCTCTTCTTGGATATCATTGGTGGTGGCCACACTATACTCGCACACTCGAAATAACACCTACACAACAAAAAGAGAAGACCTGACAGAGGGCACCTACGTGGTGCCGGCCAGATACCCTCCGAAGGTCAAGTTAGAACTTCTCACAACTGAGTTCAGATTTTTTTCTCATTAAATAAGCAAGTTTGCTAACAACTGACTTCATATTTTTTTTCTCTTTACTAGTTAGGGCAACACATGTAAGGCACATGCTAGCCATGGAAAAAAAAAAAAAAAAGCAGTGATTAGAATCAATTCTAAATTTTATTGGTATCACAAAATAAAGATATAAATCATTTGATTTTTAAAATACATAGAGATTTACATTAATCAAAAGAGTCATTAATTTTAAGAATTTTGATAATTATGCCATAAAAAGTTAATCTCATTTGTATAAGACCATGACGGATCCTGGTCCAATATTTTATTATTTTATTTTGACCTATAACTTACACCTCAATAGCTGTGAATATATTGTAATAACAACAATATGTCACGGCATTTTTGGTTGTGCTAGATCTAGGTATGATATTTATTTTATTTTATTTTATTTTGACGGAATTAACACATGCGTCACAATATTTTTACAATATCTCTATGTATACATTGTACTTAATTACAATGTAAATTTATATTGTAGACACAAAAAAATTGGCAAATTTTGTACGGCAAATTTTGTACACATTTACAAAATTTGTACAATATTTACCATTTTTTTTGCAAATGTGTGTAATATTAATCACTTTTGTGTATTTACAATGTAAACTTGCATTGCAAGTACAAAGTAAACATATAAAGATCTTAAAAAAAAAACAAAGAAAAAACAAAAAACAAAAACAAAGCTCAAACCAACTGGCATACTTGAAGGAAAACAAAAACAAAAACAAAAAACAAAAAACAAAAAAACAAAAAACAAAAAGTGCACCTCACTAATAGAATAAACCAAAAAAATACTATTCATGAGCCTTTGGCTCTTTTTATATAGTTAATAGATATGCCAGCTTACACAAATATTTAAAAGGAAAAAAAAAAAACACAAACCGATGATTGGAAAAAAAAAAAAAAAACTTTAGGCACTATAGAAATTAATGTTAAAATGTTGTGAACTTAGCATTTTTTTTTTATTTGATCTATAAAAAGCTGAGATCTCAACAATTGTGAAAAATATTGTGATAACAATATGTTGTAACATTTTCTCAAAACATTTATTTTTAGTTGTGGTCGGTTACAGTCTCATATTTTATTATTTTATTTCGACTTATAAGAAATTGACACGTCAATAATTGTGAAAATATTACAAAATTTGTTGTGTCAGTATAACAATATATATATATATATAACAACTTACATAAATATTTAAAAAAAAAAAAAAAAAAACTTTAGGCACTGTATCTACCATGCCAGTTGAATAAACCAAAAGCACTACACAATAAGTATGGTAACATTTTCTCAAAACATATATTTTTAGTTATGGTTGGTCACAGTCTCATATTTTATTATTTTATTTCGACTTGTAAGAAATTGACACGTCAATAATTGCGAAAATATTGTGAAATTTTTTTATATTAGTATAACAATATATATACCAGCTTACATAAATATCTAAAAAAAAAAATCACTTTAGGTACTATAGCTACAATGCTAGTTAACTAAACCAAAAGCACAGCATACGCGCATTTGCGATAAAGCAAAAGCATTGCACAATAAGTGCTGTAAAATTTTCTCAAAATATTTATTTTTAGTTGTAATTAGTCATAGTCTCATATTTTATTATTTTATTTCAACTTGTAAGAAATTGACAGGGTAATAATTGTGAAATTTGTTGTGTCAATATAACAATATATAGACCAGCTTACATAAATATTTAAAAGAAAAAAAAAAACACAAACCAATTACTGAAGAAAAATAAATAAATAAATAACTTTTAGGCACTGTAGCTACAGTGCCATGTAGCGAGCACTATAGCGGCATAGCCGCTTTTTATATAGTTAATAGAATTAAATTTGGGATGTTTGACAAGGCACCAGAGTATATGATTCTATCAAATTCTCTTGGAGAAAGAGCATTGATTGAAAGAAAAGATGATCCCTACTCTCTAAGAGCATCTCCAACAGGGCTCTCCATCTCTAAAATTTGGAGAAAAAAGCCACTATTCACACCAAAAATGAAGTCAAACAGCCTCTCTATCTCTATTTTTTTTTTTTTTTAAGAGTTGCTACAGTAGCTCTCCAAGCCTAGAGAGCACTATAGCAATAATTGTAACAACTCTAAACAATATTCTCCCTTAAAATAATACCTAGTTGACCTTTTTCTTTCTTCCTCACTCTCTTTCTCTCTTCTTTATCTCAACGGCTACAAAACACAGAATACACACGAAAACAATTTTTCTCATAAACCAAATGAAATCATCAAAAAACAAAAAAACAAAAAAAAAAAAGAAAAGAAAAGAAAAGAGAAAGAACTATTCATGAGCAAAAGAATTAATTCAATCTCAATAATCACAACCGATTAAAATTTTTAATTTTCACTCAATAATCACAACGGTAACAACAAAACTATCCTTGATCTTTTCTCTCAAACATCTCTAAACTCAGTCTCAGTCAAAATACAAACTCAAATCACAATTTTAAAACTAATCAAATTAGTACAAAAAAAAAAAAAAAAAGCAAAGCTGACCCATCTGAGCCTCTGTGGGGAGGAGGATATGCGATGGTGGGGTAAAAAAAAAAAAAAAAAAAAAAGAAAAGAGAGAGAACTATTCATGAGCAAAAGAATTAATTCAATCTCAATAATCACAATCGATTAAAATTTTTAATTTTCACTCAATAATCACAATGGTAACAACAAAACTATTCTTGATCTTTTCTCTCAAACATCTCTAAACTCAGTCTCAGTCAAAATATAAACTCAAATCACAATTTTAAAACTAATCAAATTAGAACAAAAAAAAAAAAAAAAAAGCAAAGTTGACCCATCTGAGCCTCTGTGGGGAGCAGGATATGCAATGGTGGGGAGAAGGACAAGCGGACGATCTTCATGTGTGAGAGAGAGCTCTAGCTGGAGTGCTGCTAGAGAAGAAAAGAAAAAAAGAAAAGTGCTCCTAGAGCTCCAGCCGAAGTGCTGCTAGAGAAGAAAAGAAAAAAAGAGCTCCAAAGAAAGTTCTAGAGAAGATAGAGATAAGGGAAAAGTGTGGAGGAGAAAAAAAGAGGAAAAAAGAAAAGAAAAGAAAAAAAACGTGTGGAGGAAAAAAAGAGATAAGGGAAAAATAAAAAATCCTAATTGAAAAATACTATCACAATATTTTTACAATAAATTTTAAATAACAGATTGTTATTAGTTAATATTGGCAAGTAAAAAAATAATTTCAGTGGTGGGTTCAAATTAGAACTAGTAACAACTTTTCACATAAATTTTGTTGTGAAAGTATTGTGTAAAATGTTATGAATATAGCACTTCTCATTGAAAAATATAGTTGTTAAAAAAAATAATGATTAAAAAAAGAATAAATAATGAAAGAAGAAATAATATTTAAATGAGATAGAGAATGGGATAGAGAATCTGTTGGAAAGTGTATTTAAAAAAGTGGGTATGTAAAAGCTAAATGTCACTGTTCATTCTCCAAACAAGCAAAAATTAAGTAAGAATTTGAAGAAACTGCTGGAGATGCTCTAGTATTTTTTTGCATAAGACACAAGTTGCATCTTTAAGGCCCGATGCAGCATTCTATCTTTTGTAGTGAGTCTGTTTTGACTTGTCTACCGGCCAAGGACAATGCATGTTTAGGAATGGTACTTGGAAACCAAATCCCATGTTCTTGCACAAGTATACCTACCTGATTTGGAAGGAACCCAATTAAGCCTGTCTTCCAACTCTAACTTCACCAGCCCATATGACCTAGTCTGGTTTCAAAACCAATTTCCCTCCACCAATACACTTGAAACCTTAGCATTGAGATTGCTAGCTGCATCATAAATAGCCCTGTGTCCATATCTGTGATATAAGATTCTATTTGGATGTCACTAGTCATGCCACAAAAAAATCTTAGTACCAGTCCCCACAATAAATCTCACCAAATTTCTTGTTTATATGCTCCTAAGCTATGGAATCTTCCTCCAACTCCAAGTGCTGCTTTGAGGAGTTTTAACTGCCCAAAAGCTTTTTCCTTTTAGAAGATTAATCTGAACCCATGCTACCCAAACAAATCCTGCTTGAGCAAATACATTCCAAATAAAAGCCATAATAGCAATTATATTCCATTCCTCTAGCCTCCTAACACCCAGACCTCTTCTTTTTTTGGTTTGCAAACCACAATTTAGTCTACGTTTGCTCCTTATGCAGCAGTTCCAGTACCTTTCATTAGAAAATTGCTGACTTCCTGCTCTATTTTCTTTACTGCCTTTTTAGGTAAAATGAAGATCTTGGACCATTAGATTTGAAGGCTAAACAATAATGAGAGGTGTTTGGTAGCCTGTTAGTGAATTCGTTCTGTAATCTTGTCCACCGAAGGCTAACGATCTTTTTCAGTTAGCCTTTTAGAGATCAAGTGTACCCCAAGGTACCTCACCGGAAGCTTGTTCTCCTTAAAATTTAGAATATCCAGAATTTGTTTTTTCAGTTAGGGACAACAGTCATAAAAGCCTCACTTTTGGTTGGATTTTCTTTCAATCCTGATAACTTCTTGTATAATGCTAACTGATTTAACATCAAAACTAGAAAATATAATGAATTTGTCTATAAAGCAAAGATGTGATATCTTTAATTCAGCACACTTGGAATGAAACTCGAACAAACTGGAAGCACTAATCAATTTCCTTGCAAACCCTCTATTGCTAGCACAAATAGGTATGGTGATAATGGATTAGCTTGCCCAAGTCCTCGTCCCCCTTTAATATAGCCCTCCTAACTCCAAATGAAAGCTATTGAAAATTTAGGAGTTGTTATACACTCTTTGATGACCCAAGCAACAACTCTTTTTTGATAAGTAAGGAATACTTCATTGAATAAAAAGAAAATAACACAAAAAAACCAAAGCACACAAGTAGTGTGCTAACGACACAACAATGAAAAACTAAAGTGTGTGAAAATTACATCAATCAAGCAAATCAACAAGAGAATCAAAAGTAAAAACACCTGAAGCATTTGTCCACTCGTAAAGAGTCTGGAGAAAGAGCCACTTCAAGTCATGATTGAATTGATCTCTCATCTCCTTCAAAAGTATAAGCATTCCTTTTTCTCCAATACCCCACATGAGACAATGATGGATCATGGCCCAAATTGGCACATACCTATGCTTGTTGAATTTGTGTGACTAGCTAGCTAGAAGATCCACAACCTCACTCGGCATCACCCATTGCATCCAAATAATGGAAACACCAAATTCCATAACTCTCTAGCTATAGGGCAGTACATAAGTAAATGATCAAAGTCTCCTCATCTTTCTTACATTTACAACACCTGTCAATCACAACTCAACGCCTCCTCTAGTTATCAGTAGTTAAGATCCGTCCCAAAACGGCAGTCCAAAGGAAGAAACTAACCCTTGTTGGTACTTTTGGCTTCCATATGATTTTCCAAGGAAAAGAGATTTGGGCAATAGAAAGTAAAGCCCTATAATAGGAGCTGACATCAAAAGTCTGCTTTGGAGAAGGATTCCAACAAAGCAGATCCTTTTCATTACGTCTCACCAAACCGCAATAGATTAGATCTAAGATACAAGAAAGATGCAACTGATTCCAACTCCCAATCTTGCGCTAGTTGAACAAAGCTGACATTCCAGTGATAACTATTCCTTGAAAGAGAACAAATCTGCCACTGAAGCATCCTTATTGGTAGCAATGCTGTAAAGTTTTGGGAAGTTCTCCTTCAAAGAAAGTTCCCCACACCACAAGTCATGCCAAAATTTAATAGAAGAGCCACTCCATTGAATCATTTTCCTTCATAATGTCCATTTTCAAAGCAAACGTAGCATGATCCTTCTCCTTATGATAATTCTTGACAATTTCTTGTGCCAAAAGCGCATTTTCAGCAATGCTTTCCCTGGGAAAATGCTGCTTGAAATTGGTCAATTAGTGTATTCAGACTTGGAACCTTTTGGCTTGGATCTTGGTTATACATTTATAGATGATGTTGCAACATGATATAAATCCACACACAAAAGAGTATTTTTGTTATGTGGGACTAATTTGATCATTACAAAACACTTAACTATTTTCATAATAAAATTTTAATATATGATGATCGGCCCTTGGCATCAATTATAATAAATTGCTTGAATGGAACTCAAACAATTGCGTAAAAGTTTGATGTTTGATAGAATAGAATTAAAGAAGAAGAACATCAATTAGAAAAGACAGACAGAAAAGCTCCTGCTCCAAGTTTATATTAAAATGGCTTTAACGGGTTTGGTAACATTATACTAGGGCAAGCTCTAATTAATACCTGAAATTTGTTTGATTGTTATTGTGTAGGGTTTCAGTAGTACTGGAAGGGATCGCATCAGTGAGCTGCCTGATGATATTCTTTCTTGCATTCTCTCACATTTGACACTGAGGGATGCTGTCAAAACAAGCATATTATCACATAGATGGGGAAGAGTCAGTGCATCCAGATCTAAACTCCACTTTAATTGGTAAAACATGTTCCTCTACAATGAAAATGATATATCATTTGATGAAAATGGTATATTTTACGGATTTAAGAAAGATCCTTCCCGAGAAGAAAAGGATAAATTTGTAAAAGCTGTAAATCAGTTCCTGAAGTTCCATGCGGGTACAAAGATAGTCTCGTTTGTGGTCTCTTTCCGTCTTGGGAATGACTACAAAAACGACGTTGATGAATGGATCAGATCTGCCATTGGAATGGGTGCAGAACGACTTACTCTTTGCTTATCTGTTCAGGACGGAGAACAAATTGGTAAGTATGTGTTTTGTTGTGAGCTTCTTTCTCAAGGTACAGAGTGCAAGTTAAAGACTCTAAGCTTGGTAGGATGTCTGTTGGCACCAAATTCTGTCAGCCAATTCAGCTGCTTAAAAACTCTCATTACATAATACATCCTTAGACCACATGAGTTGCAGAGCATTTATCATGGTTGTTTGAACCTTAATATTTTGCATTTCATTGATTGTGGCCTTCCTCTTAAATTAAGCATGCTTGGTTCATTACGTTATTTGAGGTTGTTATTAGGAAAACAGAGAAAAAAGATTATGGAATTGATGAATTTCTGTATTGCATTAATTGAAAAAGAATTACAGTGCTCTATATATATATATATATACACACGAGGAAGGGAAAACATAGGGAACTAACTACCCTCCAAGCCTAACTAACAGAACTAACAACCACCCACGTGATGTCCACATGCCAATTACTAAAGCCATACACAATAATGCAAAACTATATGTCGTATAGGATAAAATAAAAACAAACGTACAAACTCTGCTCACTGTCGTTTAAGCAGAGTTATGAACTTTCTTCTTCCCTTGATCTTGTTGTTTGTCCTGAACCTTTCTATTCTTCTTTGTATTATCTTGACACCCCCCCCCCCCTTCATAACCTATAAACGTTAATGCCAAAAACTAGGCCAACACTCTAAGATGATCAAAAGAGGGTTGTTTATGAAAAAAAGTTCAAAAGGGGACTTCTTGTGTAACAAAGGGATAGGCAACCTATTAATGAGTAGGTGGCAGTGAGGATACAATCCCCAATAAGCAGAAGGAAGGTTAGATTGGAGTTTAAGAAGATCTGGCAACATTCAAAGATGTTGGTGCTTCCTTTCAACCACAGAATTTTGCCATGGTGTATATGCACAACTCTTTGTGATGAACAATACCATGAGCACTATAAAAATCAGTTAAGGAGAACTCAAGGGCATTATAGACCTGATGGATTTAATACCAGTGTTTTAAATTTGGTGTAAACCGTGGTATAAATAAAAGGTAAAAGATGTTAACATCTGATTTAGATTTCATAAGGCACACCCAAGTAGACCTAGTAGCATCATCAACAATTGTAAGGAAAAAATTGAAACCAGCATGAGTGCAAATAGAATATGGACCCCAAACATCCACATGAATTAAGGAAAAATGTTCATTACATATATTATTGTGAGAAGGAAATGGCAATCTTTTCTGTTTAGCTAAAGGGCAGATGGTACAAACATCAGTACATTGAGTAGAAAAAGAAGGTAATACATTTTGTAAAACTAAAATTCTACTCAAGATGGATGACCTAATCTAAAAATGTCATAAGATTGACATGTTTTTATGAAAACAAAAAGAAGAACAAGCTAATTTGGAAACTTGTGAATAGAAAGACGATCTGACAAAGAAGGTGTAATCCTGGAAGTACTTTTCTGTAGCAGATACAAACCATTTTGGACTTTACCCACCTCAATCGTCTTCCAACATGAAAGGTCCTGAATGAAAATAATTGGGATAAAAACACAAGACACAAAGGCAATCGTCGAGTAAGTTGGCTCACAAACAATAGATTGAATGGAAAAGAAGGAACACAAAGAACATTGATCAAGAATAAGGAATTAGAGAGTTTAACAATGCCAATGTGAGTGACATGTGTTGATTCACCATTGGGAAATTCCACAACACAATGAGAACACAGTGGTATAAGACTAAAAAGAGAGATAAAACAGATCACTTGCACCTGTGTCCATGACCCAAGTATCAACCCCAAAGGCAGTTTTGTTCACAAGTTTAGCAGAAATTAGAGTGCTTGAGATTACCTGCTAGGGGTGTGGACTGAGAACATGAAACTTGATTGAAAGCAACATTATTTGCCATGGCAACAGTGTTGTTCTGAGCTTCATTCCCTCCAATCATAATAAGTAAATTCTGACATTGCTCCATTGTAAAAGGAAAAGCTTGGTGAGTGGTAATAGCTGAGTCTTGAACAACATCAAAGGATGAAACTTGATTAGCCCTTGGCTTGGTCTTGTAGCCAAGAGGATAACCATAGAGTTTGTAGCACTTCTCCATGGTGTGTCCACACAAACCACAATGGCTGCAAGTGGGCTTCTCCTTGCCTTTCTTGAAGATCTTGAAGTTAAGGTTCATGGTCTTTGCTGCAAGTGTTGTGGACTCCACAAAAGGACCATTGTTGCTACCTTGCCCAACTGATCTTTGCTTCTCATCTTGAATCAGCAAAGAGAACACTTTCTCAAAAGATGGAATAGGATCCATCAACAAAATTTGCCCTCGGATGTGAGAAAAAGAATCATTGAGACCCATCAAAAATTGTATAACAGCTTCACTGTGATGAATATTAGAGATCTTCTCATTCACATTACACACACACTTCTCACAAGAATAGGTAAGAAGTGGTTCATAATTTTGTAATTCATCCCACAGAATTGAAAGATTGGTGAAATACTCCGTCACAGATAGCTCACCTTAAGAAAAACTTGCAAGATCCTTCTGCAATTGATAAATACTAGGTCCATTACCCTGGGAAAACATGCTCTGAAACTTATTCCAAACTTCCTTAGCAGTTTTATGATACATCATGCTTGTGGCAATCCTGGGAGAAACACAATTGATGGTCCAAGAAATCACAATATCATTGCATCGTGCCCAGCTTTGAACCAAGAGAGGAACTTTCTCCATGGCAGAAGTCAGAGAAGCTGATCTATCAATCAACCAGAACTTGTTCTTGATCCTGAGAGCTTTCTCCATAGATTGTGCCCACGTAGGATAGTTCTCACCTCCAATCAATGGTTGTGAAAAGAATATGGAATTGATGAATTTCTGTATTGCATTAATTGAAAAAGAATTATAGTGCTCTGTATATATATATATATATATATATGCACACGAGGAAGGGAAAACAGAGGGAACTAACTAACTACCCTCCAAGCCTAACTAATAGCATGTTTGGATGTTTAAAAAAGGAGGGGGAGTAGAGTAGAGGGAGGGAGAGTAATGCAATTACCTTGTTTGGAAGTTTTTTAAAGAATGAGGGGGAGGGGTTTGGAGGAGTTTGGAGGGGTTTGGACTCCCTCTAGCCCCCCAATTTTAATTCCCTCAAATTGGAGAGATTTGGAGGGGGAGTAGAGTA
>NW_027069694.1:530778-596037 GCF_002906115.3 Quercus suber | reverse complement strand
CACAACCCCCCCCCCCCCCCCCCCCTCTCTTCAAGTGGAAGAGGGGCATGAATATTGACCATATTCAACTTGGATACAAGAAAAGCAAATTGATGAGCATTTAAAGCCTTTATCAACAAATCTGCAATTTGAGAATTGGTCTTAACATGTAGCATTCTAATGAATCCTTCCAAAACCTTATCCCTCATACGTGACAATCTATTTTAATATGTTTTGTTCTTTCATAAAAAAAAGGGATTTGCAGCAATATGAAGAGCTGCCTGATTGTCACAGAAGAGAAGAGCTGCCTGAGGATGCTTGACTTGAAGATCACTAAGTAAATACAAAAGCCAAATGACTTCACAAATAGCTACTGTCATGGCTCGATACTCTGATTTTACTAAGGATCTTGAAACTGTTTATTGCTTTTTAGACTTCTAGGAGACTAGGGATTCACCAAGAAATACACAAAACCCAGTCACAGACTTTCTTTGGGCAGGCCCATCTACATCGAAAGGCTTTAGGTGTAGGTCTGACTTGCTAAAAGATCTGTGACTGAGAACATGAAACTTGATTGAAAGCAACATTATTTGCCATGGCAACAGTGTTGTTCTGAGCTTCATTCCCTCCAATCATAATAAGTAAATTCTGACATTGCTCCATTGTAAAAGGAAAAGCTTGGTGAGTGGTAATAGCTGAGTCTTGAACAACATCAAAGGATGAAACTTGATTAGCCCTTGGCTTGGTCTTGTAGCCAAGAGGATAACCATAGAGTTTGTAGCACTTCTCCATGGTGTGTCCACACAAACCACAATGGCTGCAAGTGGGCTTCTCCTTGCCTTTCTTGAAGATCTTGAAGTTAAGGTTCATGGTCTTTGCTGCAAGTGTTGTGGACTCCACAAAAGGACCATTGTTGCTACCTTGCCCAACTGATCTTTGCTTCTCATCTTGAATCAGCAAAGAGAACACTTTCTCAAAAGATGGAATAGGATCCATCAACAAAATTTGCCCTCGGATGTGAGAAAAAGAATCATTGAGACCCATCAAAAATTGTATAACAGCTTCACTGTGATGAATATTAGAGATCTTCTCATTCACATTACACACACACTTCTCACAAGAATAGGTAAGAAGTGGTTCATAATTTTGTAATTCATCCCACAGAATTGAAAGATTGGTGAAATACTCCGTCACAGATAGCTCACCTTAAGAAAAACTTGCAAGATCCTTCTGCAATTGATAAATACTAGGTCCATTACCCTGGGAAAACATGCTCTGAAACTTATTCCAAACTTCCTTAGCAGTTTTATGATACATCATGCTTGTGGCAATCCTGGGAGAAACACAATTGATGGTCCAAGAAATCACAATATCATTGCATCGTGCCCAGCTTTGAACCAAGAGAGGAACTTTCTCCATGGCAGAAGTCAGAGAAGCTGATCTATCAATCAACCAGAACTTGTTCTTGATCCTGAGAGCTTTCTCCATAGATTGTGCCCACGTAGGATAGTTCTCACCTCCAATCAATGGTTGTGAAAAGAATATGGAATTGATGAATTTCTGTATTGCATTAATTGAAAAAGAATTATAGTGCTCTGTATATATATATATATATATATACACACGAGGAAGGGAAAACAGAGGGAACTAACTAACTACCCTCCAAGCCTAACTAACAGAACTAACAACCACTCACGTGCTGTCCACATGCCAATTACTAAAGCTATACACAATAATGCAAAACTAAATGTCGTATGGGATAAAATAAAAACAAACATACAAACTCTGCCCACTGTCGTTTAAGCAGAGTTATGAACTTTCTTCTTCCCTTGATCTTCTAGTTTGTCCTGAACCTTTCTATTCTTCTTTGTATTATCTTGACAGTTGTTACATATTTCCTCCTTGTTCTGGGGTGGAGGAACTTGAGCTGTCTGCTATGAATCTCCAATATTTTATATATAAAGGTCCTTTTATTAAACTTTCTTTCATTGGAGTTCCCAAGCTACAAACCGTGAATTTCACTGGAAGCCTGAGAAGAGACGTGCAATATATCTTCAGTCAGCTTGCAAAGGATATTCCCAATTTGAGGACAGTAACTGTTAACTCCACAATTGATTTGGTACGGGAATAATAAAAGAAAGGAGAAAAAAAAAAATAAAGAACTTTAACATTGTTTTACTTTTTTATGTGAAAGTTAGCTTATTGTTGGTAATTTTAGTACTGACAGCGTATTTCTGTGCGTTGATACAATGCATACCGAAGAGCATGACAGATATAACCCTCTTCAGGAAGGTTAAAGTATGCCATCTATTAATCTATGGAGATATGGAATTTCACCTCCTGAAGATGACATTTCTTCTGAAAGCCTTTCCCGATATGCAGGAATTTTATTTAATGGTGAGTGATGTAGAGACTCAAGGTCTTTTCTGGTTACGACTACCATGTTTCTTTACATTTCATTTTTATTTTACTTTATATATAAATATATATATATATATATATATTGTTAATTTTTTTGTTTATATGTTTCTTATGAAAAAAAACCTGTTATCTCTTGGGTGATGAAAGTTTGGAGAGGAAATGATACTAGACTTTATTAATTGAGAATCATGGTATACAATGGGAAAGAGGAAGAGGGACATTCTATTAACTAAATAGTGACTCATTTATTCTCTTTTGCAACACTAGCATACGCTAGAGTAGCACGATTACATTGTAAAGAAAAGAAAAAAAGAACAAAGATAAAAAGAAAATTTTCAAAATCCAAACTACTGCAAGAAAAATGAATCTTCACTTCAAAGTCTCCGAATGCCCAGAAAACCAGAAAAGTGCCAAAGGACACCTTCTTGATTTACAAGGACATCAAAATGATGAGTGTTTTTTTTTTTTTTTTTCAACTTAGGAGCATCATTATGCTTGGTAGGGTTGCCCTGCAACCTCCGTCGATCCCATAGTTGATACAACACCTTGCTCATTCTCCACAGTTCTATGTTTCTTTTCTCTCTTAACAACCATAGCCTCCTTATTCACGTTTTCTACTTGCTTCCTTTTTTGCCTAGGTTCCACGTCAACAAATGAAAAATTAATAAGAGTCTGAGGTCTTGTGGTAAGCCTCTTCCAACTCATCATTGCTTTCGAGCTTTCAATTGTAGACTTCTCCACGAACTCAACTACTTTTGGGCTATGCATGGATTGATTCACACCCTTATCTTTATTACTACTTCTTTTGGGCCGGCCCTTACTAGTACCTTGCTACCTTGCCATTACCACAGCCAACCTTAAAACGCATCTCTGATCCCTCAAACCTAGTGGAGATAGTTGCTCACCTTGTTTCCCCATTAAGTCACGATTGTGGTTGGCTGTATCCTCATCCATGACTACCACCTCAATCAAGTCAGAGGAAATCTCGCTATTATCTAACACAATCAGTTGGAGTTGCTTTTGAATTTGAAAAATCTAGACTGGTTTGGATAGCACGATCAATCTCCATAATCAACTCCTCAAAATATGGAACATGCTTCTTCACAGTCATGATTGCACCCGTGTCGACCTTAACACCACCGTTTGCCATAGCACCATCAAAGCTACCACCATTAGTTAAACCGCCCAATTGCGTTAACGACGTACTCCCACTCCCACTTCCAATTGTCAAATTAACTTGCTTATTTACCTTCTGTTGTGAAGAAACCCGATACCCCTGATCCAGCTTGGACATCGTCATCCTACCACCCGGGCTACTTTTTACTTTGTTTGCATTACCATAGTTTCTACGATACCCCGCCTTCAACCACTCCCCATAAGGAAGACCTCCTTGTTGTCGATCCCTTTGGAAAGAACAATCCCTAACCTCATGACCAATCCAACCACATTGATAATAGAGCCCAACTAAACGTTCGTACTTGAAACCAATACAAACCTTATGTCCTTCCGGGCTGGCGACAACTCCTCTTCGATGTAACAGTTTATCCAACGGCAACTCCACCCTTACTCTGATAAAGCGAGCTTGGTTAGATGAAAACGCCTTTAAATCAACTTCCAATACTTCTCCCAAACCACTATCAATATATATGCCCACCTCCTCCAATAACAAATCAAAAGGTAAACCCTACACTTGAACCCATATTGGCATTGAAGTGAATCTAACTGAAGTGGCTGTCATACCTTTCTCCCATCTACGTAACGCCAAAGGGTGGTANCAACAAATGAAAAATTAATAAGAGTCTGAGGTCTTGTGGTAAGCCTCTTCCAACTCATCATTGCTTTTGAGCTTTCAATTGTAGACTTCTCCACGAACTCAACTACTTTTGGGCTATGCATGGATTGATTCACACCCTTATCTTTATTACTACTTCTTTTGGGCCGCCCTTACTAGTACCCTTGCTACCTTGCCCTTACCAAGCCAACCTTAAAACGCATCTCTGATCCCTCAAACCTAGTGGAGATAGTTGCTCACCTTGTTTCCCCATTAAGTCACGATTGTGGTTGGCTGTATCCTCATCCATGACTACCACCTCAATCAAGTCAGAGGAAATCTCGCTATTATCTAACACAATCAGTTGGAGTTGCTTTTGAATTTGAAAAATCTAGACCGGTTTGGATAGCACGATCAATCTCCATAATCAACTCCTCAAAATATGGAACATGCTTCTTCAAGTCATGATTGCACCCGTTCGACCTTAACACCACCGTTTGCCATAGCACCATCAAAGCTACCACCATTAGTTAAACCGCCCAATTGCGTTAACGACGTACTCCCACTCCCACTTCCAATTGTCAAATTAACTTGCTTATTTACCTTCTGTTGTGAAGAAACCCGATACCCCTGATCCAGCTTGGACATCGTCATCCTACCACCCGGGCTACTTTTTACTTTGTTTGCATTACCATAGTTTCTACGATACCCCGCCTTCACCACTCCCCATAAGGAAGACCTCCTTGTTGTCGATCCCTTTGGAAAGAACAATCCCTAACCTCATGACCAATCCAACCACATTGATAAAGAGCCCAATAAACGTTCGTACTTGAAACCAATACAAACCTTATTCCTTCCGGGCTGGCGACAACTCCTCTTCGATGTAACAGTTTATCCAACGGCAACTCCACCCTTACTCTGATAAAGCGAGCTTGGTTAGATGAAAACGCTTTAAATCAACTTCCAATACTTCTCCCAAACCACTATCAATATATATGCCCACCTCCTCCAATAACAAATCAAAAGGTAAACCCTACACTTGAACCCATATTGGCATTGAAGTGAATCTAACTGAAGTGGCTGTCATACCTTTCTCCCATCTACGTAACGCCAAAGGGTGGTCCTCAAAACTCCATGGACCATTTGCTAGCACCCACTTCAACTGACTCTCCATGGTAAATTTGAATTGAAAAGATCATCCCCATGTCAACAATGCATAAATCCGAGCCCATCCTCCACAAGACCTTAGCAAACCTTGGCTGCACGCTAGTTGAAAGCTCATGTTGTGAGAAATCTCCTTAACAAACTAAGGGAACATTCTTCCAACATCCATTCCCTCTGTGTAACCCCACCTTAATAACTTCTCCCTCCTCTCTGTCAAGGTTATACTTTGCAACTTGTCTATAAAATCTGAATTCATCACGTGAATAGGAAAACACTAAATAGATCCCACTGAACTCTAACAAAATTGCAGACAAACACTATGAATTAACTAGTCCTTACCCAGAGTGAGAAGAAAGTTCTCTCCCTAGAGAAAAAAAACTCACCTAGTGTGAGAAGAAATCTATAAAACAATAAATTAACTTGAGGGACTTGAGAATTAACATGTTAATTGAAACATTATGTGTAGGTTATTGCATTCCACATTATGTTTTCCGTACATGTAGCTAGTATTCAACAATTACTGGCTATAAACAGGATTTTCAAAAAAAAAAAAAAAAAAAAAAAATTTCATAAGCTTTAAGAAGTCTTTGCAATTAATGTAAAAATATGTAGTCATTAAACTATTTTATTTATATAAAATAAAAAAAAAAAAAAAAAAAACCTTGTTAATTCTTGTTTGTGGAATCAAATATCTTGCCACATGCACTAAATTAACATGGTGCATCAATTGCCACATAACTTGAGTTATTTTATTTTGCACTACTTAATGTTCCAATTAAATTTTGATTTGAATTAGTGTACACTAATTGTTATCACAGGTGAATGGTTCAATTGACTTTAAACATAGAGGAAACTCTGTGCCTATGCCTGTGCCTAAGACATATGTCCTTAAACATTTGAATGAAGTCAAAATTGTTAGGTTTCAAGGAGCATCAAACCAGATAGATTTTGTTATATTTTTACTTAAACATGTAGCACTGAGCATGGACTTGGCCCACCCGACCCAAAAGGTCTTAGGCGGGTTTGTTGGATGATCAGGTCATGCTTGGGTCAAAGACTCAGGTTTATTTCGGGTCTCAGGTTGGGTTCGGGTCAACCCGATCCAAACGATTAATATAATTTAAAAAAAAAAATTAGTTGAATTCATTTTGGGATTTTCAGCTTATGAATATAAAGCTCATAAAATTCTTACATGAACAATTAAAAAGAGAACAATTTACTATTTTCGTTTTTCTGTCATGCTTACCTCAGTTACTTGTGCTAGCATTTGTAAGCTTTCTATTTCATTAATGTTGTATTTCTATGGTTTTTACTCAATAATAATATTCTATATTTTCTCTAAAAAAAGAGAGAGAGAGAGAGAGAGAGAACAATTTAAAATAGAAATAAGTGAAGTTTAAAAAGCTATTAATTAATTTATAGTAGAAATTAGAAACCAAAGCCATAAATTTGGTTGAAAATGCATTAAAAATTTAAAACAAAAATTTCCTTTATTACAAATAGGAAATGAAACTAAATAAATTTGTTTAAATGGAAAGAAATTAATGTATTTAAGGATATATGATATTTGTTTCAATGTATAAAGAATTGTAATACAAAATTATCATTGTTAGAAGCTTGTAACAATGAGCTTTCTCAAACTAGTGGTTCCAGTCCCACTAGCAGTAAATCTCGTTGTTAGAAGCTTGTTAGAAGCAGTAAATCTCTGATATTTGTTTCTTTAAAATGAAGTGTCTAATTTGACAATGACATCTTCTTTTTCTGAATTTGGAAATTAAATTTGTCAAGGAATGATATAAATCATATAGGTCCTATTATATAATACCCAAAAAATTCTATCCATTCATTTCAAGCCTACTAGCTAGGTGTGATGGGGACGAAATTGGTTACTCTAGGTATTGCCTTCCATTTTGCCTTTCTTAATTCTATCAAACTGAGACCCTTCCCACTTCATTTTAAACCATTGTTCCCTCCCCTCTGTTGTAGATGTGTCAAAAATTTCTTACCGTATTTGACTTGCCTTATTCTGTGCAGTTTTTCTTTGCCCCGATTAGGGTTGGGATGAGTTTTGCTCATTCTTTTTCATTTTGCATGATCCTTAAATGTGTGTATATTGATTTTATTTATTTACTAAATATTATTGAAGCAACTTTTTAAACTCTTTAGTGATTGCCTATTGGATTTAATCCTATTATATATATATATATATATATATATAGAGAGAGAGAGAGAGAGATCATTATGAATTTAAAGCAATGTTTTAAACTCTTGACTAATTGGATTTAATCCAAGGATGTTTAGAAGTTTTAAATTCAAATCAATTATATGTATTTCAAGAACGCTGATAAAAATTCAAAAGTCATAATTCTTGTAGAATTTTTTTCAATACTTTTAATTACATTATTGTTCTAAAATTTAAACCAATGAGATTTTGACATATAATTAATTTTAATTAAATCAATTAAGATCCAATCAGAATTAATTCATCATTGCCGCCACTTAATGGCTCTTTTTCTTCATTTATCGACAGAGGGGTCCTCTCCCTCTCAAAGCACATAGAAATTTTTTAGAGAGCTTTTGGAAAAAGAGCCATTAAGTGGCGGCAATGCCCCCTTAAAAGCCTTAAGCTTATGACTTCTCTAGCATAAAATTGACACAAAGAAAACCATTGTTCCATTTTCACTCTAAAATTATCAGAGACTTACTGCTATTTTGCCAAAATTTCCAAAAATCACAGAACACTTCCAAAGCTATTTCCAACTGATCCAAGGAGGTGCTACCCATTCGATCCAAGTTTCAATCCAAACTAAGGAGTGAAATCAATTGAAGCCGTTGTCAATATTCTAAGCTTGAAGGAAAAACATGCTACACAACAATTGACAACCACAAGAATATTCAAGACCCTTCTTGGATATAATATTGCATGCAGATATAAACCTCTAAACCTAGTAGCTTAGATCGTAAAAATTTAGACTCTGTTTGGTTGGGTGGAATTTTAGGGAGGATGGAAGAGAGAGAGAGAGAGAGAGAGAGAGAGAGAGAGAATTATTTTTTTAGAGAATTATTTTTTTAGGATGTTTGTTTAGGTAGATTTTAAGAGAGAAAACTGATGGGGTCTAGGTGTTTTCTCCTGAGCCCATCAAAATGCGATCTCCCTAATTCAGGGAGAAAACTCAAGAGAAAAGAGGGGAGCTTGGGAGGAACCAAAATAGCCCCAGAGCGTTGTGCAAAGTTTCCTCTCTCTCTCTCTCTCTCTCTCTCTCTCTCTCTCTCTCTCTCTTTGGTAATGACATTGCCACAATTCAATTTTTTTTTCTCTCTCCTTATTTTGGTCAGATCAATTTTGATTAGGTTAGTTGGTCAGGTCAATTTCAGTCAAGTCAATTGGGCCAAAAATTGGGCAAATATTTCGGCAATGCCATTGCTGAATAAATTCCAATTTACACAATATTTAACCAAAAGACTCTACTAAATCTTTGATAATAAAATGTGTGTTTATATATATATATATATTATTTTAAAATATTGATAATGTAGTAAATTTTAAATAGTTTTTTAATTAATAAAGTCAAGATTTTATGATTATGAACTCTAGAATATAGTTACTCTTTAAATCTCTAGAGTTCATGTTAATCAACCCAGTTTTTAAAAGAAGAATCCCACTAAATTCACTAAAATTAAAAAGAGCCCACTAAATTATTATTAATAATAATAATAATAATTGTGCAACAGGCCAACGGCATAGTTCAAATCAAAGCCCAAATCATAGATAGTTTAGTCCGATATCATGCTTCAGCTATTGAGCCTACGTATCTATAATTCCCAGACTTTACTAGTATTTTCTCGCCGTCAGATCCAGATTTCTTCAAAAACCCTATTCCTAACTTATTCCCATACACATATTATATATGTATAATCATAGCCTCTGACCAATTCATCTTTCACACCTCCTCAACTAGATCCTTAATTATTGTGGCAGCCGAAGCCGACAACTTCGGATTCAACCAGGAACATTAATGGGTTGGGCCATACTTCTTCATAAATATTAGTTTTGTGGGCTTTTCTCAAGTCTACACTACAAGCACAATCCAAAGTCTTATATATATATATATATATTTATATTATATTACTTAACAACCGGATTTTTTCTGGGGCTCCCGCCTATTGTTTCGAGCTTTTTAAGGTATCTGAAGAGTGTTTTCTGTTTTGTCTTTCTTCTTAGGGTTTAAGGCTGCTCCAAAGTTTGCAACAGTCCCAAGTCACCACACCAAACCAAACCAGTATCTACAAACAAAAATCTCCCTTCTGTCTTCTACCTTCTCTCTCTCACTCTCTCATACACGTACGTCTCTTCTCTCTCTCTCTCTCTCTCTCTCTCTCTCTCTCTCTTTCATGGCTCTTCTCTACAACAATAAACCAAGGCTTAAACCTCTTGTCTGTAGGGCTAGGCTAATTAATCCCCGAATCCTGTGTAGTTGTTTTGTATCTGAGGCTTACTTTGTAGGAAGTTGGAATCTTTCAACAACCGGATGTTTTTATAGACTCCATTGTAGGCATTTAATTTATTTGATGCTTTACGAATATTTATGATAGTTTTATTTGATACGTCGAATTATGGAAATATTTTTGTTATTGTTTATGGCTTTATTTGTCGCTTCTATTTGTCAATGTACGAAGTATTTGTTATTAGTAGCTTCTCTAAAGTGAAAGAAAATTTGTGTTAATCTGTGTTTTTCCTCTTTTCTAGTGCATCCGTGCGTGCATCGGTGCATGTGAACTGTTTTTTTTTTTTTCGAATAGTTTTTTTTATTGAAATAATAATCTACAAAAAGGCATGGAATCACTTTTCGTAAAATCCCATGTATAAAGGCCACTGATATAATGAACTAGTAAAATTTGCTAACAATTGAGTCTCGTGCTTTCCGAATCTTCGAAAGTGGGCCAATTTCTTTCCTCTATAATGTCCATATCAAACAGAAAAGAACAAGATTCCAAATATTTGATAAATGCTTACCAACCTAATTCATCCACCCCTACATGCATGTGAACTCTTGAACTCTTGGAATGTCTACGAGTAGTGTAAACTTTTTCATTTGATTTTTCTTTTTTGGGGTGGGGGAAGTTTGAAAATTTGTTTTCAAAAACTGAAAAATAAAATAAAATAAAATAACATAAAATTGCGAATATAGATACATCTCTCCGTTAAACAAAAGTTCAATCTGTAGTATTTTCAGCACATTCAGTCGATTTATGTTACATGTAAATTATATTATTTAAAAAAAAAAAAAAAGTGGTTTGGCTTTGGGGTTTCATTTTTTAATTTACTTTCAAAATTATCTGTTTTATTCACAAATAACTGCTAATTTCAATACATGGGACACTTCCATGGCTGTGTTTGTGATGGACCTAATTTTTGCAGCCTCTTGTTAGCACATGAACCATTATTGTTAGCCCTTAATTTTAGCTTGGTTCTCTTGGCTCTGGCTAAAAGTATTTAAGAATTTTAATCCTATGTGGGTTTTGAAGTTTAATATATTCATGTAAAGGGTTATAATTGTTTGATTGATAGTTTTGGATTCCGATTGACTTGCTATTGATTGATTACCCTGCTCTTGTGGTACAAACATCAAAATAATCTTTTAAGTCGAAGTTACTATAATTTGTTCCATATTTAACATGGTGGTATCTAGTTGTAATTTTTTCTATATTCTTCTTAACCAGTCTTGTGACAAGAGTGCTCACAAATGCCTATGCTCTGCTTTAAATCAATAGCTCTAAGCATAGCTTTAGGTACACAATTTATGAAGCTTGTGAATTGAAAGTTAAGCTAGACAATTATTGATTGAAGGGAGAGATCATGTTGAGAGAGTGCTGTGTATGCAACCTTTCTAATCTTAAAATTTGTTGGGTGAACTTGGAAATTTCTAGTGATATCTGCCATGAGTGCCAGAGTCAATTCCTAGTGATATCAACCTTTCTCATTGGTGCCAGGAAGTCTAATACTCATCTTCTCCAAACCCCAAAATGGTGAGGGCGTATGAAGTGAAAGGGAAGAAGCGAAAAAATAGGGAGGAGAGGCATGAAGGAGAGCAAGATGCAAAGAGAGCCATTACAGAGAAAACAAGTGATGGTGAGGAAGAAGGAAAGGAGGCGGTGAATGAACTTGAGGGTATTCCAGTTGCCCCAAGTGAGCAGAATAATACCAACAAAGGCAGGCTCATCTTCATTCTTGAAAAGGCATCTTTGGAAGTCGCAAAAGTTGGAAAGGTCTGTAAATTATATTGAATTTGTTGTTGTTGCTGCTGTTGTTGCTGGTTTTTTCCCCTATATATGTTGTAAAAGATGAAACTTTTTGGTTATGGGTTGGGTGGAGTTTTTTTATGGGTTATAGCCTCTCTGGTTTGGATTTTAGCATTTTCCTTGTAGGTTTTGCTTGTTTGTTTTTTTATTTTATAGGCTTGGTGTATTTTTTTTTTTTTTTGCTTTTTTTTTTCTTTTTGGGTTTGAAAGTTCATGTATAAGTCAAAAGAGAAGTTTATTTTGAGTTACAAGAGAGGTTTTTCTGCTTTGGATGTTTTATTGGGGCTTTTTTGGGCTTGGTTGCATTGCTTTCTTTTATAATTTCTTGTCACAAAATATACAAAATCTTATGTAGGTTCTCAGGTTATTTCAATATGGAATTTATTGGGATTTTTTGTTGTTGTTGTGGTTGTTGTTTATTGCTTTGTGCGAATTTTTTTTCCTGCTTTTGATAACTAGTTTTATGCATACAGAGTTACCAGCTTTTGAACTCAGATGACCATGCATATTTCTTGAAGAAAAATAACAGAAATCCTTCTGATTACCGGCCTGACATTGTTCATCAGGTTAGTGAACTTCACAATTATGGGTTGACACTATGCTTCAATAATTGCTCGTGTTTTCTACTTCTTTGAACCATATATGACCTTAAGGTCTTGTTGTCGTCAGGCTCTCCTAATGATTTTGGATAGCCAACTTAATAAGAGTGGGATGGTACAAGCTGTGTATGTGAAAACAGAGAAAGGTGTTCTTTTTGAAGTTAAACCACATGCTCGTCTTCCAAGGACATTCAAGCATTTCTGTGGTCTTATGTGTAAGCTGTACTGTTCTCACCTCAACAAACAAAAGCATGCTAATATTGTTTGTGTGTGTGGGTTGAGAGCTCTATTTGATGTTGCTTTTCTCCTCTTGGCTACCTTGCAGTGCAGCTTCTACAAAAATTGAGTATCACTGCTGCTGGTAAGCGTGAGAAACTTTTGCATTGATCAAGAACCCTGTAAGCCGGTATCTTCCTGTCAATTCTTGCAAAATAGGTGAGGTTATGTTGTATGATTTTTCCTGTGTTATCTACTTCATACTATAAATGAAGTTAATATTTGCTTTGATACCAGGCTTGTCATTTAGTTCCGAAAAATTGGTTAATATAAACAATTATGTGGGCTCTGCGGGCACCGGTGATGTTGATCTTGTTTTTGTGGTAAGCTCAAAATAGCTTTAACTATACACACAAGTGTTATGTGACCAAAACTTATAGATTTTTTACCAAATACTCTGTTTTCAGGTTGGTGCAATGGCCCATGGTAAAATTGATAGGGAGGATGCTGATGATTTTATATCAAGTAAGTTTATACTACATTGCTTTCTTATACAATGGTTCTGTTTTTGTAGAAATTCCAAATAGTCACATTCCTCTGTGTGCATGTTAGTGAGCATCTCTTTCAGCAAATTTGAGTTAGACAACCATCCAAATTAATTTCTATAAATGGAGGATGTAGGTGGCTTTAGTTTCTGCTGACTACCAAAGACTATAGCCAGACTTTGTCAATTGAGTTGTAGCCAGATTACATGTGGATGATGTCATATATTAATTTCTCTTTAGGTAGTGATTGGTTGGGGTAATTTATGGGGAGAAGAGAAAATAGGGAGGATTTGTGTGTTTGGTTGGGGAGGGGAGTGGAGAGTGATTTTAGTGGGGCTGGGTGTTTTCTTCCCGAGTCCACCATTTGGAGTGAAAACTCAACCTCCCTAAATTGAGGAGAAAATGGAGGGGGGGGGGGGGGATGGGAATTTACCATCTACCCTTCCCTCCCTCCTGAACCCTCCACTTTTCTATCCCAACCAAACACATATGAGGGAAAATTAATTCTCTTCTATCCCACCACTTTTTCATCCTCCAACCATATGAAGCCTAAGGTTTCAATATTAATATCTGATTAAGAAGATTGCCTAGGGATAGATATGCAGCTGATATGTCCTTACTCCTTTACGAAAGATATACCGCCTTTGCCATCTGCAATGTGCATCAGGTGAGGTAGTTCCCACCTTTTCTTTTCCACCCAATGCAGGATTATCAGCTGCATCATTTGTTGGGCACAGGAAAGTTTACTGTTCTGTGAAGTTCCAGTTATCTCTTTGTCCTTAAGTGAGCATTCAGTAGGTTCTCTTCTCTTGTAAAACTGCCTCCTTGCAATCTATCATAAATCAAATTTTCATGTTTCTTAAATTATGAAAGTGGAAAGCCATTGAATTATGAGCAGGGTCAGATGGGCACAAGGGTGGCTCAATCCCAACCCCAGCATGAACCTGAGTTGGTTCACCTTATATATATCATTCCTGCTTGAAACATTGTCAGTAACACAATAAAAAAATTTGGTTTGACAGACAGGTCTGCCCATGCACATGTGCAAAAGCATGCAATTGACTCACCATCTATGTTGTTAAACTTAAAATTATGTCTGTACTCAGTTAAAAATTCAAATATCTTTTAACATAGAATTAGGTGAGGTGATAAACATAGTCTTCATTGGTTGGAACCAATATGACCCTGAATTGTAATGTCCCTAATGCCATATTGAACCAAAAAGCACCCTTACAAAGAGGATTTTAAGGTATTTTGACATTTTATACTTGCTTAGTCTGAACAGCTATAATAAATTGTCATAATTCTTGTCTAGCTTCTAGGGACACAAATTGTTTACAGTTATAGTAAAATTGCATACAATGCTATTCATGACATTTACAATCAAAATATATCTGTTTTGATGTTTTAATTACTTGTGTAAAGAAATACTTGTTCTGTTTGCTCTCTCAAGTTGTTTAAGGTCAAAAGCTTGAGAATTTGTCTTGAACATTAGCTTTCAAGGAAGTCAACATGAAATATTTACATTGTTATGAATTAAGATGATCAGAGCATATAGCTCATGTGATTTATCATCATTTGTCTAAGATTGAGCATTCTAGGTAGGGTTGAAAGTATTCCATGGTTTCCTTTTTTGAACAATGCTTGAAAACTTATTCCTTCAACTTTGAGGTTCTTGTTTCTTTTTTCTTATTGCTGTATCTTTTTCATTTTTTTATCTGAAGAAGAAGAATAAACTAGGATAGTAACCCGTTGGGCATCATTATCTATTCATTTTATTTTGCTTTTGGCAACAGAATCCAAGTATGGCAATTACTCTTGGAACATCAACATTATTTTTCTGTTTGTAAATGACCATCTACCATTTTTGCAGTTTCCGGTTACCCTCTGAGTGCTGCATACTGTATTGGAAAGATTACCAATGCTTTCGAGACAAAGTATAACATCTTGTGAACCCCACTCACTCTTTTGCTATTTATCAACTATATGATAGCGTTTCTACCAAGGCAAATACATTTGATCAATCAAAGAAATATGGCACATGTTCTCAGCAAGTGGTACTAGTCTCTCAGTAGCAAGGGATAAAAAATTTATTTTCTTTTTAAATGTAATTTTGTTATGCAAAGCATTTTGGGTATATTAGCTGACAAGTTGAGATAATTGAGGGACAGAAATATGAAATACACTAGACTTATTGGCATTGATATCTAATGGATCGAATGGAATGGTCTCAATCTATTACATGCATATATGATTAGTTGCTCAACAGTATATGAAAGTAGTACCAAAACACAAGCCGCTGCCAGTAGTGAACATAAAGCAGTAGGCTTAACTGACATTACAACAAAACAACAAAGACTAGCCTCAGTGGCCTTTTCACGGCACTAACCCCTGGTTTTTCTCTTACAAGTATACAAACTCCAATTCCTTGCCTCTTGTACGTCTACATTCCCATGTCGATGTTGAAATAATTTTAAAAAATCATCCTCCAAGTCTGTAGGCCACTTATGAATCTTCCTCTGGCTACAGCCCAAACATTTATAGCCATCAGACTCGTCTGAAGAATATGCTTCACTGATTCCACTTCTTCATTACAAACTCGATAAAATGGTGAATGTGCCAAGCATTGTCTTTCAATGGAGATCCTTAGAGCCGAGTCCTCCATTTGTCTTCGCATTGCACTACTTACTCCCAACTTTTTCAATGAATATTCTTTTCATCTACTTATTGGCCCCACCATTATCTATCTGTCATAGAATTAAGCTCACATACCATGCCTTTAGGAGTTTAAAACAGGACATGGTGTATATGGGTATTGCTTGGAGCCTTGGACCATTGTTTTATAAGAATCTCCCCTCCTGCACTTGATAAGGTTTTTTACTTCCACCCTTACAACCTCTTCATCACTCGTTCTTTTACACTAGCACTGAGAGCGCGTGTTTGTTCTGGCTTGTAGTTTAAATCATGGATCATGGTATCCTTGATGTGTTTTTAATAGTTGTCTTTTCCCTATTTATTTTTTGTGACCAGAGGCCTTCTCATAACAGTACAAGACTTGCGAAATGTTCATACTTTCTTCGGTTGTAGCCTGACTAAAGACCAAGCTACCATTTACAAATAACAAGTGGGAGACCTTAGGGCTGTCTTTTACAGGTTAATAAGCCATGAAATTTTTTGTCTACCTCAGCTTTTCTCAATAAAGCCGAGAGACCTCTGGCACAAATCAAGAAAAGTTACAAAGAGAGAGGATCATCTTGCCGAATATCCCAGGATGGTTAGATGTAGCCTCTTGGTTACCCATTGATGATGACTAAATATGATGTTGTAGACACACTCCATGATTATGGTCACCCATCTCAAATCAAACCCCATCTTCTGCATCAAGCCTGCAAAAAAAACTTCACTCTACCCGATCATAATCTTTATTCATGTTCAATTTCAGTGCCATTTGCCTTTTCATCTAGTTCGCATGTTGTGTAACCTTTGATAAGCTATCACTGCATTACCAGTAATAAGATAAGATGTCCTGATATAAATGCATTTTGGGAGTCCAAAATAACATACAAAAGAATAAATTGTAACCTGTTGGCTAGGATTTTGAACACTATTTTATATAGGAAATTACACGAGCTTATCGGCCTATAATATAATATTTTCTAGGAATGTCTATTTTTGGTATGAAGGCAATATGCATAAAATAAAAATTTGAGCATATGGCCTGAATTTGAGGCAGATGATATTGCTTTTGTAAATTTATTCACAAACAATAGTGAAATATTTTGAGTAGAAACCAAAATTGGATCTCATACAAGTGACACCCATATGAGAAATGTTTTTTTTTTTTTTTTTTGGGGGGGGGGGGGGTGGTTTCTTTACACCCTAAACACATGTCTTGAAATGTTCGACATGTGCCACTTTTGGACCCAATATATATATATATATATATTGACAAGTATCAGTAAAACGGTCGTCCTTTTACAAGGATGCCCATAAAGCACATCTAAGTCAGGATAACTCCCACAAGCAAGCAATGAAAGGTTGTCCATATGAAAGGACGAGCCTGTGCACATTAAAGTCAGAATTTAACTCCATCAGGCTAGCCAACAACAAGTTAATGCGTCGGAAAGGTTACAAGAGCTTTGATGAGCCAACGGTCATGCGTTACTCATTAAAGAGAAACTTCATTGCCATTAAATGCTATAATTCATTCAGGTGAAAACACCCAGAAGAGCATTGACGGGCATAAATGACCAACCAGAAAGCAAGCTATATAAAGCTAGCCAACCTAGGTGAGTTTTCTTCATGAAAAACGCAATATACTGCAATCATCCTATCAATTGAGAGCGATAATCTGACTTAGGCATCAGAGTGTCCGTAGCTGGCACCACACCGGTGATCTTTCTTTTTATTTCTTGTCTTTTCAATAGATATCACAATTCGTCCATCAGTAGTGACGAGGAGCATACTGACGAGGTCACATTTAAGCTTCATCAGTTTGGTGCCATTTATGGAGAGTCGGCAAGCCATTGTATCCCTATCGACAAAGCTCCTTAAGACCAATGGAATCCACTACAACAACACTCTCAGATCTAGTAGTAATGGCTCAATAGATCCAAGCTCTAACCGTGAATGTGCAGGAGCTAATGAAATAGAATGAAAAGTTGAAGCATCGAGCTCGTCCTGAGGGCAGCAACACTTCACTTCAGCGATGCAACCGCGGCAGACACAACTAAGAAGTTAGTAGCCTCGAGAATAGCAGGGGAAAAGATGTTTCCGAATACACCAAGCAATCCACGCACAGTAATGATCATATGATGAAAAGCCTGAGGAGGGAATTGGACGAGGTGAAAAATGCCATGAAGGGGAAGATGACGATGAATCTCGATAGTATGCTTAAGCGAACAGATTCACCCTTCACCGCTAGTGTTCTGGAGTGCCCTTTGCCTCCAAAGTTTCGTCTCCCACAACCGGAGTTCTATGACAGCATAAAAGACCCTCTTGACCATATAGGGGCTTTCAAGACAATTCTAAACCTCCAGCAAACTCTAGATGAAGTCATATGTAGGTCTTTTCCCGCCACTCTTAGGGAAGCTGCCAGGGTGTGGTTCAGCAAACTGCCAACATCCTCAATTGCAAACTTCGAATAGCTTAGTGACTTGTTTGTTTGGCACTTCATTGAGGGGCAGCGTCATAAAAGGACAGCCTCTTACTTGTTGACTATAAGGCAGAAGGAAGGGAAAAGCTTGAGAGATTATGTGAAGTGCTTCAACAAAGCTATTCTTGAGATTAACGAGGCTGACGGCCAGGTTATAACAACGACCTTTCAAGCAGGACTCAACAATTGCGATCTCGTCTTTTCATTGGGAAAGACGACAATAACCTCTATGACAGATCTTCTGTTCAAAGCTCAAAAGTACAAGAATGGGGAGGACACTCTCACTGCAAAAGGATTGACGGGCAAATGGAAGAAAGAAGAAACCAGTGATTCCCAAGGTAAGAAAAAGGACTGCAAAGACCATTCGTTGGAAACCAAGGCAAGTAAGAGCAACACCCAGAAGTTCCAAAGAATGGGTTGAACTTCACCCTACTAGTGATGCCTGTAGACAAGATCCTAATGCAAATTAAGGATGAACTCGGCTTAAAATGGCCAAAGCCGTTAAGCACATCTTCTAGAAAGCGCAATCCGAAGAAATATTGCCGTTTCCACAAGGATCACGGCCATTACACCGATGAATGTCATGATTTAAAGGAGCAGAATGAGGAGCTGATCTAGAGGGGGAAGCTCCAAAAGTTCTTCAAGAGAGATCACCAGTCTCGATTAGAGGCAGCAGGGTCGGCTTAACAACTTTTGGGGCCTTAGGCAAAAATTTTAAATGGGGCCTTTTTATAATTAAAAATTAATCAAATAATATATATTGAATTTGTTTTATTTAAAATCTATTTTTCTTGATTTTTGAGATGCTTAAGTCTATTTTCATTATTCTCTTTTTGTTGTATAATTTCTTTATCTTCCAACTCTTTTTGATAAGTTTCTTGTTCATTTTTAATATTTTCACCCAAACTTTCTATTGTGTTTTTTTTTTTAACACTAATAACAAATTTATCCATAGATCCTTTTTGAGATTCAATTTGTTTTTCAATTTTTCTCCTTTTTAGAAGTTTTTCATATCTGGATAAATATTTTCTAGTAGACATTTATAATAAGAAAATATTTATAGATAAATAAAACATAATTTTATAATTAAAAATGATAATTTAACTAACATAAAATTTAAAGTATAGAACAATAGACCCTGGTTATTGCAATTTTTCTAAAGCCGTGACCACTTTAAAGTTTAAACCTGCACAAATAAAAATTAATTTAATACATGGTTTAATAAATTAATGTCACTATAATACAAATGAGTTGATATGATACACATCAAATTATTAATTGGTATAATAATTTATAATAATAGATAAAGTGTCACTGTGTCAGATTTATATAAAAAAAAAAAAAAAAAAAAGTGAGTAACCAGCTAGCCTATACTCCACAGTCCACTCCTCCTATCATCCAATCCAATGGCTAAGATTTAAAGAAAAAACGTGTCCTATCATTCTATCAATTATCATGGCAGAGAAGGGTCCAAAAAGGGGCTCAGGGCAGAAAGCTATCATAGCAAAAAAGTGAAAAACGTGTCCCATCCCATCAAACAATTGTACAGACTACAGTGAAAGTGTGAAACAAACAAACTAAAAATATATATAATTTAAGTTAAATAAATAGAAGACTTTGAGTCTTCATTTTCGGAAAGACAAAGAGAAAGAGGGGAAGGGCTGAAGAAGAATACCTCGTGTGGCTGCCGATTGGTACGCTAGAATTAACAAAGAAAAATTTCAGATCAAGAATCAAGATGAAGATGAAGAAAAGAAAGGTGAGACCATAAGAATATAGATGGAGAGGCAGAGAGATAGAGAGATGAGAGGTTTTTCTTTTGTTTTTGAAATTTATAATCTCGATTTTAGCATATTTTAAGATAATTACTTTAAAATATATAAATATATATTTTATATATATATATATATATATATTTTTTTTTTTTTTACAGGTGGGCCTTCTTTTATTTGGGGGCCTTAGGTGATTGCATCAGTTGCTTTACCTGTTGAGCCGGCCCTGAGAGGCAGAAGATGAGTCTCATGAAAACAATAAGGATTACGAATGAGACCAACCAAGACAGGTCGTAGGGGAAATAAGGATGATAACTGGCTGACCAGTATCAGGAGTATCATGCAAGTCCTTGAGGAGGGCCTATTAGAGATAGATTAACAGTGTTCACGTCAAGCATCCCTCAGCATAATATCGTCAGTCAAAGAATGATGACATAACTTTCTCTGAGCGAGATGCAAAAGGGGTCAAGTATCCTCATGACAACCCCTTCGTCATCATGTTAGAAATCGAAGGCTTCAACATGAGAAGGGTATTAGTCAATAATGGGAGCTTGGTGGACATTATGTACATGACGGCATACCAGCAACTGAGGTTGGACCCTAAAAGACTCTGACCTTTCAAGTCACCTTTGGCCAGTTCCAGTGGAGACCGTATCTATCTAAAAGGCATCATCTCATTATCAATCACAGTAGGGACGCATCTAGCTCAAGTAACAAAACAAGTGGATTTTTTTATCGTCGATTGTCCATCATCATACAATGTGATCCTTGGACGACCAACATTAAATCAACTCAAAGCTGCAACCTCGACCTACTGCCTCAAGGTGAAATTCCCAACCCCATATGGGATTGGAGAAATACGCGGAGACTAGTTGCTAGCTCAGGAATGATATCAGGCAGTATGAGCTTCCAAAGAAAATCATGCCTGATGGTCGAGGAGGGGCCTGAGAAGCCTGTAAAGGATCTGGAAGATGTGAAGCTGGTAAAGGGAGATCCTTCCAAAGTCACTAAGGTCGAAGGAGGACTTGACCCACCAATGAAAGAAGAAATAGTGGAGTTCCTAAAGAAGAATCTAGATATTTTCACTTGGACCCATGAGGATATGCCAAGCATAGACAATAGGGTGATAGAGCACCGAATAAATGTCAACCCAACAAAAAAGCTAGTCCAACAAAAACGAAGGGTTTTCGCTTCTGAAAGGAATAAGGACATCATGGAAGAAGTGGAGAAGTTCTTAACTGCCAGTTTTTTCCGGGAAGTCTTCTATCTCGAGTGGTTTGCCAATGTCGTCATGGTTAAGAAGTCCAACTAAAAATGGCAAATGTGCGTTGATTTTACAGACCTCAACCACGCCTGCTCGAAAGACAGATTCCCTCTCCCCAGAAGTGACCAGCTCATGGATTCTATAGCTAGTCATGAGTTTTTGACTTTCATGGATGCATTTTCAGGCTATAACCAAATTCTCATGAACAAGGAAGATCAGGAGAAAATGGCCTTCATCACTAGCCAAAGGTTGTACTGCTACAAAGCCATGCTGTTCGGCTTGAAAAATGCAGGAGCTACCTACCAGAGGCTGGTGAATCACATGTTTAGCAAACATATTGGACGAAATATGGAGGTATATATGGACGACATGCTCGTCAAAAGAAAAAAGGTAGAGTCACACCTAGACGATCTTAGAGAAACTTTTGAAACTCTGAAGAAGTACCAAATAAGACTAAACCTAGCAAAGTGTGTATTTAGGGTCTCGTCAGGCAAGTTTTTGGGGTTCATGGTCTCCTAACGAGGAAGTAAGGCCAACCCAGAGAAAGTTAGGGTCATACTCAACATGACCTCACCAAGAAATGCGAAGGAAGTACAGAGGCTGACTGGACGAATCATAGCCCTAAACAAGTTTGTCTCCAGGGCCACAGATAAGTGCCTCCCATTTTTTAAGACATTAAATCAGGCTTTCCAGTGGATAGAAGAGTGTGAAGTAGCTTTCTAGGCTCTCAAGGAATATTTATCCAAACCACCACTCCTGAGTTCGTTCGTCGAAGGAGAAGACCTGTTCCTTTACTTGGCTATATCGCAAATAGCCGTGAGCTCGACATTGATCCGTAAAGAGCTCAACATTTAGAGGACGGTTTATTATACAAGCCATGGCTTCCAAGGCACAGAGGTGAGATACTCGAGGATAGAGAGGATGGCTTTTGCTCTAATTGTCGCATCCAGGAAGCTTCATCCATACTTCCAAGCTCATACCATCTTTGTTATGACGGACCAACCCATTCGGAAAGCCATGAGTAGGCTAGATGCTGTAGGGAGAATGGTTCAATGGGCTGTAGAGTTGAGTCAATTTGATATAGACTACAAACCATGGACGACTATTAAAGTTCAAGCATTAGCTGACTTCGTCGCTGAGTTTACCATGATAGATCAAAACCTAGAAGCAGATTACTGGACGGTATATACGGATGGGTCGTCAGCCGCAAGTGCTGGAGGTGTAGGTGTGATCCTCTTATCTCCTGAGAAAGACATCCTTAAATATGAGGTCTAGCTTCAGTTTCCAGCAACAAACAATGAAGCAGAATATGAAGTAGTACTTACAGGTCTGAGGGTCATAAAAGCCCTAGGGGTCAGAAACTTAAAACTGAATTTAAATTCAAAGCTAGTAGTGGACTAATAACCAAGGAGTATGAAGTGAAGGAAGATAAGATGAAAAGGTACTTAAAACTAACCAATCAGTTAGTTTATAATTTTGATGATGTTAGGATTACTCAAGTACCAAGGGAGGAGAATTTCGAAGCAGATGAAGTGGCTAGACTTGCCTCATCCAACAACGATATAGGACGATATGGACTATACATAGCGGTGCAAAGCCTCCCAAGTGTAGAAGGGTTAGATGTAATCTATGTACAATCCAAAGGTAGCTGGATGGACCCGATAATCACTTACATCAAAGATGGTACACTCCCACCAGACCTTTCAGAGGCTAAGAAGATTAGAGTAAGGTCGTCCAGATTCACAACCCTGAATGATGAGCTGTACAAAAAGGGGTTTTCCCAACCCTACTTAAAGTGCCTAGACTCCGAGGATGCTGTATACGTGCTGAATGAAATCCACGAAGGTGCCTGTGGAAATCATTCAGGCCCATGCTCACTTATGGGGAAAGTGGTTCAAGCAGGATATTTCTAGCCGACCATGTAGAAGGATGTAGCCTAGGTCGTCTAGAGGTGTGACAAGTGCAAGCGGTTTGGAAATGTGCAACACGTCCCAGCAGAGCACATGACAAACATTTTGTCACCATGGCCATTCTCAACATGGGGAATTGACATTGTAGCCCCCTTACCCCCAGGTAAAAAGCAAGTCAATTTTTTAGTCGTTAGTATTGATTATTTCATGAAGTGAGTGGAAGCAAAACCTTTGACAATTATCACAAAAGCCAAGATACAGCACTTCGTTTGGAAGAACATCATCTATTGATTTGGGATTCGGAGGGTGATTATCTCTGACAACGGATGACAGTTTGATAGTAGCAAGTTCAGAGATTTCTATAAGGAGTTGGGCATTAAAAATCATTATTCCTTCCCCGGACACCCCCAAGCCAACGGGTAGACCAAAGTCACAAATCAAACTTTGCTTAAGCTAATCAAAGCTCGACTTGAGGGGGCAAAAGGAGCATGATCTGAAGAGCTCCCAAGAGTCCTATGGGCCTATAGGATGACTGCAAGAACATCGACAAGAGAAACGCCCTTCAAACTAGCATTTGGAATTGAAGTAGTGATTCCTGTGGAAGTTGGGATGTCAAGCCTCAAACGGACATGTTATGACAAACACAACAATGACGAGGGACTGAAACTCAATCTAGATTGCTTACCCGAGGTCAGGGAAGACACGGCTCAAAGGATGGCTCTATACCATGAGAGGATGACAGAGTACCACAATCAAAGGGCGAAGCTGAAAAGATTCAATCTTGGAGACATGGTCCTATGGAAGGTTTCATAAGCCACTAAAGATCTAACCCAAGAAAAGCTAGGCCCCAATTGGGAAGGTCTGTACAAGGTTGTCTGTTATTTAAGAAGGGGGAGCTATTACTTAGAAGATATGAATGGAAAACCTTTACCTTGTCCTTGGAATGCAAAACACCTTAAGAAGTACTATCAGTGAAAGAACTAACACCCAGCATCAATAAGTTCCAGTACTTGGAATACCTCATCTTATTCACCAATAGATAAAAGAGATTTTATTGTTTTCATGCATAAGTTTTACTTTCAGCATTTTCTGTTTTTTTGTTAAGTCTAATCCTTGTAATATTTTTTATAAGCAAGGATGAATAAAGCAAATAAGGCATCTCCAAAGCCATTTCTTTCCAAATGACCAGATCTCAAACATTTTGTGATGTTAAACTCCTTCCACCAAAGCGACAAGTTTCAAACACAGCATCAATGATAAAAACTCCGTCAACAAAATGACAAGTTTAAATCATAATCTCAATGATAAAAACTCTGTCAACAAAATGACGAGTTAAAATCATGACATCCATGAGAAAAACTCTGGCCACTAAATGATGAGTTTAAATCATAACCTCCATGATAAAAGCTCCGTCCACAAAGCGACGAGTTTAAATTATAAACTTTCATGATAAAAACTCCGTCCAAAAAGCGATGAGTTTAAATCATAACTTTCATGATAAAAACTTTATCCATAAAACGATGAGTTTAAATCATGACTTCTCTAGCTAATGAGGCTAAGGAGCTAGAGGAAACAGACACTGCTAGGGCTGTCCAATGGGTCCAAGACCCAATCAAACCGCTCGAATCCAACCAACTTGAAGGCCAGCGGGTCGGCCCAAAGCCCTTGGTAGGTCGGATTCGAGTCCTTCTCTCATAAAGTTGGGTAGCGGGTTAAGGGTTTAAAAACCCGTATAACCCAACCCGACCGAAGTTTTAGAGAAAAAAAAATTATAATATCAAATCAAATCACCATCTACCATCTAGTCACGTGTGAACTAAGGATGATAAGACTGAGCATTGCCTAATTGAGAACTACATGGCACCATCTACCATCTAGAGTCTTCCTTCCACGCAAAAGCAGAGATCAAATCACTAAAGCAAACATCAAATCACTTGAACTTCAAAAGAATCAGAACGGCTAATAGCCTAAAATTGAAATGGCCTCAGTGTTCAATCCTATCAGACTTCTCCCTATACTCGGTAATCCAAACAATATCAGTATCTCATAATATCTTACAGTCATAGCTCTCTCATATTTCAAAATCTCACTCTCAATATCAGTCTCCGTTCTCTCTACTCTCAATCTCAACTCTCAAGTCTCTCTAGTCTCAATCTCAGTCTCCTTTCTCTCTGCTCTCAATCTCAAGTTTCTAGTCTCAACTCTTAACCCCTCATTCCATACCCTACACCTCCACGGATACACTCATTTCCAAACCCTAGTTGGCCGCCACCTCATCACCACTCCATAGTCACAGGCTCACAACTTCACCTCACTTTCCACCATGGGTTAAAGCCTTCTCATGCTCAATTGCTCATGGATCAGCTTCTTAGTCTCAAGACTCTCAACCTCAGATATATTTTCTTCCTTTTTCATCTATCTTTTTCTCTATTTTGAGATATGGGCATTTCATCTTGTTTAATTTTTTAAGATATGGGTTTTTAATCTTGTTCAATTTATTGAAAATTAGGGGTTCATCTTGTTCAATTTATTGAAAATTAGGGGTTCATCTTGTTCAACTTAAAGATTGCTTAGTCGTACTGCCCTAGAGTTGCATGTGCTTGATTCTATACTTTTTTGTTTGATTCAAAGATTAGGGGACCAAAAATAGACCAAGTGATTGGATTCAAATATGAAACCCTAATTGTCTTGATTTGATTTGTTGGGTCAAAGATGAGTTAAAAAAAAAATCATGCAAATTCACAAATTTAGCCCAATTCGAAGCCCAAACACACCTACCCAAGGAATTCAACCCGTTAAACTAATGACCCGAACTGTCAAGTCTAACCCATATAGCGGGTCGGTTACAAGTCACACTTTTGGTAACCCAATCCAGTCGGGTCGAGTCCGGGTTAAGCCCAAACCCGACCCTTGGACAGCCCTAGACGCTGTTGCTATCGTTGGAGGAGCGGACCATCATTGAAGTTGGGAGTTCAAATCCAAGCAAGAAATTGATTCTTGGTATCAAAAAATTGATTCTTGGTATCAATTTTTTCGAAGTTGAGGTTGGAAAAATTTACTACCAAGCTATGATGTTTCATCGTCCATCTACATAGGAGTTTAAAGCCCTTGAAATATTGAATAAATTGAAGATCGGAAAACTGTTTGAACTTCATGAATTGATCAACAACCTTCTCTCATTCGACACTAGTCCTCAACAAAGTGGCTTGAACCTCCTCGTCTTTCTAAATGATGAGCATCTTCTCCACCTTCAAAGCTTCATTTAGTTCTTTGATCTTCTCTTTTGCCCTATTGACTTCATCCATGGCCTCAATTAGATCCTTTCTTAGCTTTGAGTTCTCTACTTCGACGGATTCAAGTTTGGAATTGACTACCACCACTTTTTCTTCAACCCCAAGGTAATTAGTAGTCAAGCATAAGGATTCACCAAGAACCTGGACGAGACATCCCAAAATCAAAATATAGGACATACCAAACTAAATGAAGGAAAAATGGGAAAAACCCATACCTGCACTAGCTTATGGATATGGCGGCTAACTAGTTCATGAGACGGGACAGACGACAAGCCTTTAAGCTGTTCATCCATGATCACGTTATGGGCTCGTCCAAGGGCAGTTGCAGGGTCATCCCAAACCCTTTTCCCAATCTTGCCTTTTCCCTTACTACGAGTAATGGGTGGAGTCAAAGCAGTCATGTCAATAGACAAAGTTGGGGAAGACGAAATCTAAACGGGCGAAGAAACCACTGCCTCGCCCTTCTTATCATACAATTTTTGCCTTTTTGGGTCTGAAGCGAGTTAAGAAAGGGGTTCGTTCTTCATCCCCCTAATACTTGCATACTTTTCCTTATTGTACCACGTGGCCATCTCTACCAAAAATTAAAAAAAAAAAAAAAAAAAATTGTAAGCTAAAGAGAAAAAGAAAAACGGTAAGCCACAAGAATAAGACGACTTACTTTTTTCTTCTCGACGAATCTTTTCCAAGACATATTTGGAAGGCTCGGGTACAAGGCAACAGGTGAACAAATGACGAGGATAGATCAAGTCGTCAAAATCCTCGATCTCTCGAGCAAAGGCAAGGGCAGCTTGAATCCATCCGTAATTTGGACCCTCCAAGTCTGGATGATCAAAAACTACAAAACAAGAAGATAAAACAAGTTATACAAGCATAGATTAGAAGAAGAATTTGAGAAAGCAACAAAAGTATGCACCAAGAGGTGGCACTTCTCATTTTCGCAATAACCTTAAGACTTCACCCAAAGGTCATCGGACATGGTTTCCCAGCCAGTTCCAAAGATGAAAAAATATCGTGATTTTCAGTCATGTAAAGAGGAAGGATACTCAAAAATAAGCCTAGACTTTCTATCCTAGGGTAAATGTTCAAAATACCCATAATGGGTAGAGGGCTTCAGACGATACAAATATAAAAACTCATTCAGGGTTATCATGTCCCCTTCATAAGCAGACATCCAAATAGACATATAACTCACAATCGTCCTCCAGGCGTTAGGGACGAGCATACCAGGGGCAATTTGCAAATGAAAAAGAAGTTTCATAATAAAAGGATGAAGGGGAAAACGAAGACCGCACAGAAAGGCGACCTTATAAAAACACACCTCACCATGGGCAAAAGTGCAGGCCTTTTCGCTAGGACGAGGCAAACGGAGGACAGTACCTTTGGGGAACTGAAAACTCTTTCTAAAGCCTTTCAAATGCTTTTCATTTAGAAAGTAAGACTCGGAAAGAGCATGCAAAGGAGGAAAGGAGGAAGACAAAGGTAGCTTTGACACGGCCATGTCAGCTTCTTTACCTAGGGATTCTACATTTGATGACAGCCCTGTTTCCAATTCACTCGATCTGACATCATCCTCCCTATATTCTATAGTAGCCATCATCAAATGATGCTCTATCAAAGAACGGCAGATCAACGGGTGAAGGATGAGCAAAATGGGTTTGAAGGAAGTGAAACAAGACACAAATAGGCCAACCAGGGGACGTCGACCAAAAGAATACTCAAGGTAAACCCCTAACCTAGCAAAGAAAAAGGAAATCGAGGGACACTCTCGCCTGACAAAATCAAAATCAACCATCAAAATATAGAGAAAGGAGACCTTACTAGGAAAATTTGAAGTGTGGAAACTTCTGAGTACTTCAAAGTGCAGACCAAATAGGGCGAAGGAAGAGGAATAGTTTTCTAAGAAAGGAAAAACTGAAATTAAAGCGCGCCAAAATCTAGGCAATTTCGCACACGCCATGAATAGAGAAGAAACATGTGTCTTTTGCCTGAAGAAGTAGTTGTTTCACATTTATGATGGAAGTGAGATATCGGAAAATGAGAAGATGCGAACCATCACAACTGATCACATTCCTATGCTCGTCCAAAACCTTGACGACAAAGGAATGAGGGGGCAACTGAGGAGTATTAGTAAAATGGTCGTCCATTTAGAAGGACGACTATAAAGCACATCTAAGTCAGGATAACTCCCACGAGCAAGCAATGAAAGGCCATCTGTATGAAAGAAAGAGCCTATGCACATTAAAGTAAGAAATTAACTCCATCAGGCCAGCCAACAACAAGTAAATGCATCGGAAAGGTTATAAGAGCTTTGATGAGCCAACGGTCATGCGTTACACATTAAAGAGAAACTTCATTGCCATTAAATGCTATAATTCATTCAGGTGAAAATGCCTAGAAGAGCATTAACAAGCATAAATGACCAACCAGAAAGCAAGCTATATAAAGCTAGCCAACGCAAGTGAGTTTTCTTCATGGAAAACACAATATACTGCAATTATCCTATCAATTGAGAGCGATAATTTGACTTAGGCATTGGAGTGTCTATAGCTGGCACCACGCCGATGATCTTTCTTTTTATTTCCTATCTTTTCAACAAGTATCGCAATTCGTCCATCGGTAATGATGATGAGCATACTGACAAAGTCACATTTGAGTTTCATCATACATACATACTAGTTAAAGGCCCGTGCATTGCACGGTTTTATCATAGGCTTATAGAATATATATTTTATAAAAGAAACAATTACCAAATAAATAATTATTATAATAACAAAAGGAATAAATTGTATTGTTATAGCAACCATCAAATATAAAATGATAACACCTCAGTAGAAAATTATTAGTTTTTATTAATAAGAAAAAAAAATGTTAGAAGTTGTTTTACCTTTGGGAGATCGTTGAATACCTCTTTATACACTATATTTTCAATGTATTCTTGTTCTTATTTGTCATTGTTCTTTATTAAAATCTTTGGTCCTTCGTGCAATTGGCCGTGGCTGAACACTAGACTTGGCAAGTCCTTGATTTTTGTTGATTGTCATAGCATAACAAATTGTCTTCTTAATCTTAAAAAAATATTAATTGTGATAAGTTTTTTTTTAACTATATTAAGCATGTTTAATGATTGATTTTCAAACCATAACCATATAAGTTGGATAAAACTTAAGGAAATTAGGTTAAACAAAAGACAAAAAATACACAAAACCTATTCACTTTAATGAAAAAAAAAAATTAGAGTAAACAAATATAGACCTGTAAGGTTGTAGGCAGAAGAACAAAATTCGATGGAAATCAAAATTCATCCACACTCATCAATTAAGTTTGGATATAACTATTTCTTTTGTACATGTTTGTAGTAATGATCAACAACATAACAGAGCAATTAAACCACTTTCCGTAACCAATAAAAAAAATCATCAGACTTCCATATACCAAATAGGACCCACGTATTTTTTGTAACTATACAAAGGTTCAAATAATTTTAACGACATAGAAAATTAATCATCATTCTAAAAATTCTCTATGTCAAATTTTCTCATTTTAAATCTAGATTTGCTGTACATGCATCTAAAATTAAAATTACATCCATCAATTTGGATTTAAAATTGCTTGTGAATTCTTAAAATTCGTACCTTAAATGTTCAATCATGAACTTAACTTTTAATGCATCTACAATACAAAAGAAGTATCACTATCTTACCAACGAATGTGATTCTTGGTTATCCAAAAAAAAAAAAAGAACATGATTCTTGCTTTCTCCAAATTGGCTGGAACAAAAGAAATTATATATATATATATATATATTAATCATCTTCTCTCACTGTGTTTCTTAACATGATTCTTGCTTTCTCCAAATTGGCTGGAACAAAAGAAATTATATATATATATATATATATTAATCATCTTCTCTCACTGTGTTTCTCTTTCTTTTATTATTCATTATTCCAGCTGCACTCTTTGGCTGCCCTGCTCTCCCTCTAATTACCTCACACGCATGTCTCTATTTACATAACAAAAGCAACCGTTTATCAACCAAAAAAAAAAAAAGAGTTTACACTTTTATACTTCACACTTCTTATTAATTCACTTGGGACTCCTATTCCTTTTTGAAATAGAATACTAAATAAGATATATAGAAAAGACTTTATTTGTTCCAGAAAAGAGTTTATAAGATATACACCACTAAAATTTCAACAAAAACCGATTACAAAAATGAGCTGATTTTTAAAATTTTATGCAATATATATATATATATATATAGACAGACCTAAGTGGGGGCCCAAGGGGGCCTGGGCACCCCAGGTCAATTTTTTTTTAAAAAAAGTTATTATATATTTAATTTTTGTAGTCGGGCTCCCCTTCATAAACTTTAATCCCCTTCTCCTCAATAAGCCTAACTAGTCTCACCCAAATAGCAACTATCCAACCCTTTGTGTTTTTTGAGAAACAAACCTATCCAACCCAAAAACAATAAAAACATTAACAATGTGATTGTATTTTAGCCAAAAAAAAAAACTATTTTACCACCAAAGAATCAAAAAATCATGTGCTATTGGAGAAATTAAAGCTAAACTTTTTGCAACTACAGTAAACTGGTATAAATATCAATTAACTGTATCAAGTTGTTAAAAATAAAATACAATATTTTATTAAGATTATATCTCTTTCTTCAATTAAAAAACTCAAATTCTCTCTCTTCTTTTATTATTTTAATGAGTTGTTTATATAATTTTAAATGAAGTGAAAAAAAATAGAACATTTGATATTGGGTGTATTGTAAAGTGATGTGGTAAAATAGATAAAGTAACTTTTTGATGTGCTAAAAGTTAAAATTTTTAGCACCACTACTATGAATGTTCTAACTTAAAAAAAAATTAAAAAAAAAAAAAAAAAACCTAGCCAACCTAATATTACAAAAAAAACATTATTTTGTTTTTGTTTTTGTCTTTATTGGTAAATAATTGCATCTTAATGTATATAGAAACAACACAAAATATAAATTTTTTAATAATATATGGATGTCTATTTGGAGTTTTTTTTTTTAATTTTTAATTTTTTTTTTTACTCCAGCTCTTTCTAGCTTAAAATCCGAAGTCCGTCCCTGTGTGTGTGTGTGTGTGTGTGTGTATATATATATATATATCCCTCTTCGCTGTTACTCTATATTTTAACATCTGGTGTTCGCTCTTGATAATTACTTTTTATCATCAGACTAAGACATTAATTAATTTTTGATATCAGCGAAGATCGAACTCCAAATCTCTTGTTTGACGAAAAGAGATTTTGCCTAGCACCTAGTATGCCATATTTACAATAAATTTTCTCTCACTTATTTTGACACCTAGTGTGCCACTTTTACTCTCTTTTTTTTCTTTTTTCTTTTCTTTTTTCTCTCTATTTTCAGGCATGAACAAACCAACGAACATACACAAAAGTTGGGTAACAAATGTGGCACCATGGGAGTTTAATTCAATTTCTCTCCTCTCTCATCTATCACGTCATTCTCTCTTCTCTCTATTGGCATAGGTGGTGGCGTGATGCTACTTTTCTAAGCAATTCGACTACCTTGGTACCGAATTTCACCTTTCTCCTCTTTCATTATATAAAAATAATAATAATAATTAAAAAAAAAAAAAAACTTTGAACAATACTTATACGCCTATAAACTCTAATTTGGCCAAAACACTCAAAAAGGTGACAATGAAATGGTACTAAAATTAAAAATTCTTCCCAAAAAAAAATCCAAAGTTAAGATTAAAAGTGAACATTTAAATTTTTAAAAGGAGTCCTTAAAAAAAAGTAAAAACTATTTCTGTTGCAAATTGCAATAGACGCATCTCAATAGTCAATAGTGGGACCCAAGCGTGCAAAGTACGCACGGTATCATATGCTTGCTCAAATGTAGTGTAGTGTGTGCGTACTCTTGACTCTTCAGTCCTTGACTCCAACGCTGTACACGTGAACTCCCATCACCACCGTTCATTCCTCTCTCCCGTAATATAGACCGTCAAAAACTCTCTCACACAATTTTTTTTGAAAAAATAAGGAAAAAGAAAAAGAAAACCGAATTGAGTGGAGTGGCTCAGAGACTTTGTCTGTAGCTTGTAGTTATAAAGTCTTTCCGACCCACAGCATACATATCTCTTATCTCTATCTCTCTGTCTCTCTCTCTCTCTCTCTCTCTTTTGTCTCTAGCTCATCAAAATCACCGTCCTCTTCTATCTGGTATCTTCTTCTTCTTTCTATTAGATTGTTTTCTGTTGCTTAATCAAGTTTTTATTTTTATAGCCTGCCTTATTTGATTTTATGTGTGGTATATATTTACATACGTCTCTGTGTTTGTTATGTTAACTTATTATGTTCCATAATTCTATCTACATAATTCTTTACTTTTATATTTTTTTTCATTTTAGTGCATAGTATTGATTTTTATAAATCCCATGTCATTCCTGGTTTCTTTTGGATAAAGGGTCTTCTGTACTGGTTTTTTTTTTTTTTTGGTCATGGTTTTGTTTTTGCTTTTGCTTTTCTCCCAATGATGCTTTTTAAGTTTGAAACTTTTATGTTGGGTTTGCGTCACAGGCAGGATTAGGAATCTGTGAGTACTTAAAAAATAAGGAGTATTTTGGTTTCTTGGGATATTTTATATTTGATTATATATTGATTGTGGTTTCTTAATCAGTTTAAGTAGTGTTTTTGTGTTTGATGCGATGGTTGATTGTCTAGTTGGTTATGTCAAATAAGTAATAGAGGACAACCAGGGTTTAATTTTTTTTATTTTTTATTTTTTATTTTGATAAGACAACCAGGGTTGAATATTGGATCATCTTTTGTTTGTTATAGGAGTTTGTTGAATAATTGATAAATTTAGGAGAAGAACGAGTGAAAATTTGCGGATGGTTTTATTTTTTCTATATTACTGTTTAGGTAAATTTTCGTATTTTGATTATTGATGTATTCTAAACTTCTAAACTAGATTCTGGTTCAGTTTTTTGTCACTGTAGGGTCATACTTATACTTGTGGGTTAGATAATTTACAATTTAGCTATCAATCACAGGGTTGCCTTTTTTTTTTTCCTGGAGATTGAATTGGTTTATTATGTGTGTGTGTGTGTGTGTTTTAACAAATCCATGTCTAAGAATCGAGCAATCCAGTCTAGAAAAAATGAAATAAGAGCCTCTATTGAAAGTTCAGAAGTGATTTTATACTATTAATTATGGTGATGGGATCTACTTTTTTGGGACCACCCCAATCTTAATGAGGGATTTGTGCTATAAAATTTTATGAATAAAAGTTTATGGTAATAATTTCTTAGGATAAACAAAGAATGCCGTAAGGTTTGGCCATTTTTTAGCAGTTGACTATGACTCTAAAAAGGTTTGGTTTCAGGTTGAAGAAACGTGAAATGTTAACTTTTTAAAACTACATGGAAGATAGGAGGAGTGGATCATATTAAAAATTATTATCGGAAAATATCTGTTTTTGTTTTTTTTTTTTTTTTTTTTTTTTTACCCCAAGTGGGGGGGGGGGTTGGTGTGGGGATGGGAGTGGGAGTGGGAGTCTTGTAATGCATAGAGCATGTGGATTTGAGTTGGGTAGGTGAAGTGAAAGCAGTTTTTTGGATCCTATTCTTATCAGCTAGATTGAAAAGAAAAAAAAGGGAGTTGTCTAAGATGGCTAAGGTGGTCAGCATTCTTGGTATACAATGCTGGGCAGTCAGGATTCAGTGATTGTAGCTGAACTAAAAAACGATGGCATGAATGAGCAAAAAGAGATGAAAGGGTACTAAAAGAAATGAGTGACTGCATTCATGAAAATATTGTCAAGCAATGAAATGAAGAAAAGATAAGAAAGCTGGATGATACGAGTTGGTATGTAAAATGATGAATACTAATTGCAATAGTAAGGATAGATTTGTTCTAAACTATAGTCTTTAGTACAGCAGGCTCAGGAAGGAATGGGCAAGGCTTGGGAAAAATGATGGCCCAAACTTTTATTTAGGATTTGGCCTTTTATGAAGTTGGATAAAGAAAATGGAAATGTGTGCAGCTGTTTTCAAATAGTTAAGAAGGTTATGTGAATGGGGCTAATTTAGGGATTTATGTAAATACAGTAAATTGTCTTGTTTATATTATAGTAACAAAATGATGGGGGGGAAAAACTTGATTTTGGTAAAATGTTATATCTGTTGTTCTCCAGACCCCAATTTAAATTTGAAGTGTACTTTGTTCACTTATAATGATACCCCTGGTGGCTTCTTGTGTTGTTTGAAAGCTTGTTTTTCCTTCTTTATATACTTAACATAAACATTGATAACTACTTAATTAAAAAAAAGAAGCAGCAGAGAATGGTATTTTTTATTTTTTATTATTAATGAGTAACACGCCCATCCAGTGGGTCTTCAACTGATGACCATGCCATCCACCTCGCACTTACAAGCATATAATGATATTGTTATTAATGTATCTTTTAAATGTGTCATTCTGGACCGATGGCAGTTCATGTCAAATCTAGATTTTGATCAATTGAGTTTTGTCTACCTTCTATTTCAGTTTTCAGCAGTTCTGATCATAAACAAAGGATTTTTTTGGTTACTTTTCTAATTCCAACAGCCAAGTTTCATGTCTGAACTCGACGCTCAGATTCCCACTGCTTTTGGTAGGTTTTCTTTTCCCTTATGAATACGTTTATTGATTTGACAAATCAGAAGCTAAGGATATATGTCTCTTGACCCTGGATATAATCTGAGTGGTTGTTCTGTAACTGGGCAGATCCCTTTGCTGAGGCAAATGCTGAGGACTCGGGTGCTGGGACAAAAGAGTATGTTCATGTGCGTGTACAGCAGCGTAATGGGAGGAAAAGCTTGACTACTGTGCAAGGGTTGAAGAAGGAATACAGCTATAACAAGATACTAAAGGACCTTAAGAAAGAGTTCTGCTGTAATGGTACTGTTGTCCAGGATCCAGAGCTAGGCCAGGTTTGTTTCTATCCCACTGGTGACATGGGAATTCGTTTTTTGCTTTTTATATTTTTTGCCATGTTCTTTACCATCAATGAAAATTAAATGTAACAGAAAATTTAGAAAATTTCCAATGGGCTCTTAATTCAACTGGCATCTCCTTCCCTTATAAGTTCTAGGGGAAGGGTGAAGTTGTAGCCTGTAGGTTAAAAATAAACAAAAAAAATAAAAAAACAGAAAATTTTGAATAGCTTTAAAGTAGACTATTTGTACACCTTACTGTTCGTGTGATGCACTGCAGAATTGTTGTTCTTTGCATATTTTTTAATAGCAGCATTACCTTAAGTAGCTTTGTTTTATTTTTCTAAGAATCAAACAAAATTTTAACATCATCGTTTCATGCATGCAGGTTATACAACTTCAGGGAGATCAGAGGAAGAATGTTTCCACCTTCCTTGTGCAGGTTTGATATTGTCACTGTTGTTTTCTTTAACTTGTGTCTTGTATATTTTTGGTTCATGTAAATATTCCTTTTATGTTTTCTTCTTTATAGGCTGGCATTGTGAAGAAGGAACATATCAAGATTCATGGTTTTTGAATAGCTGCAGCCTGCAGGTCAATCTCCATATGTGGTTTACATTATTCTCATCACGCAATAGTGGATAGTTTATGATCTGAACCTTAAGACTGTAGCCATAATACATGTGACTTTGTTACATGTACGTCTATCTTCTGTGTCAATTTGGTAGTTCTGCTACTTGCTGTGTTATGTGGGAGGGTCATGGCTTGTACCAAAGCCTTTATCTATACCTTAATCCATAATACTAATTTCTTGTTTTCTATAGATGATTGTGCATTGCTTGGATGTATTTAAATGTCTAATTGATTTAATTGTTACTTAACTACATGCATTAATCAAATGTCACTTAATTAGGTATTGCCACATTCAGCTATGATAAATTGATAATAGAGCAGAGAAATTCACAGAAAAGACCTAGGGTTATTCAAACACGGGATGAACACCATACTTATGCTTCCAAGTTCCAAGTACGGTTTTTTTGTGGAGTAAAGGTTCTTAAATCTTAACAAGCAGTATCAAGACTGTCAAATTCTTGCGTCAAAATTCCCAAGTCTACCCAACCATTTTTGTTTACAGTATTAAAATGTCATTGGTATGATACATGCTGCATTTACCATTAGTTTGTGGACAATTCATCCGTTAATCGACAATCATTGTATGTGCTCACTTGCATCTGGAAACCATCAACCTGCGGTTGTACTACGCATATTAGTCTTCAAACAAGTATGCCACAGTAGTTTAAATTCTTGGTTATGAACGAGTTACTCAATCTTCTAAGCTATCATTTGGATTTTATTATTATTATTATTATTATTACTAAATTCTTACCAAATTTGAACTTTTATTATTATTATTATTATTATTTTTTTTTTAAAGATGATTATAGAGTTATCTAGTGTTTAATTTTATTTAATTATTTTATGGTTTTGGATATTTCCAAAACATAAGGTTATGGTCCTTGTGGATGATAAATAAGAAGTTATTAAGTTGTGTAACATAATAAATAAATAAATGAATGCAGTTGCATCATGTGTCCGGGTGAGAAGATAGAGCTTGGTCCCAAATCATATGATTTAATTCCAAATCCTCCAATTATGCATTTTAAAAAAATTATGGGTTTTCATAAATAAATAAATAAATAAAATTATGGGCACAACATCCTTATCATATATTATAATAAAATTATAAAGGACATATGTAGCAAATACCACGTGCTTGGTGGTCTTTGAAGGTATTTGCTTCAAAATTCACAATCTATTTTTCCACTTTTAAGAGCATTAGCATTTGCAATTCTAAAAAAATAATTACTCATTTTACACTTTAAAAAATTATTTTATCTATTTTAACACATTATTTTACAATATACCATTTCAAAACTCACCCAACTTCTCATTTTTTATTTTTTCACATCACACCTAATACTATTTATTTTTCTGTCTCTTTCTCTCAACCAGCAAACCCACAAAAACTCAACAATCCACCTCCACCACTAGCCACCACCAAACCTTGCCATTGGCACCACCACCACCACTAACCACAAAAACCATTGCCATCAACAAAACAACCCACCACCACAACATACAAAATCCAACACCCACCAAACAACCCACGAAAACCCAACCATACACCTCCACAAGTAGCCACCACCATTGCCACAACCACAATTAGCCACCACCACTGCCACTGCCATCGCTGCCACCACCAGCACCACTCCTAAAGCCCACTAACGACCCACAAAAACCTAACCATCCACCTCCACAACTAACCATCACCACTGCCATCGCTATCACCAGCCACAAAAAGCACTGTCACCATTGCACACAAAACCCACAACCCATCAAATGACCACAACCTAACGACCATCAACCACCAAAGCCGGTCTAAGAGAGAGAGAGCAATAAATAAATAAAAAGTAAGATATGCTATAGTAAACTTTATATGTAAAATTTTTTAGAGTATGAGAACTTGGATGTGAGCTATTTTTTGTTGTTTTGAAGGATAAAATTTTGGGAGTTTTAAAAGTCCTAATACTAATACCCTAATAATTTGTTAGATCACATTTCTAAAGGATTAGTGAACATAGTTAAGGAATTGTGATCTCTATATGAATATGGTTAAAGAATGAAGCATAAAATTCAAGTTTCTCTAGCATGGTTAAGGATTTTTGAAATCCTATGGGATTATATGTTATTTCAAATTCAAATATTTTAGGGTTTAAAATCTTGGTGGAATTAGCCCAAATCCAAATCCAAATCCTTGACCTTTTAAACTATCCAAACAAGGTATTTTGACTTAAACACCTAAATCTAAATTCACAAGTCCAAATCCTAGAACTTTTTAAATTGACCGAACAATGGATATCTCATATTCACATGAATTTGGATTTTAATATACTTTTAGGCAAATTACAATAAACCCACCTGTGATTTGGTCCGTTTGTACCTTGCCTACCCATGGTTTAAAACTTAGTACTTTGCTCACTTGTGTTTAACTCTGTTTAGTTTTTGTTACCCACCTCCATTAAAATCAGGAATAAAAATGTTTATTCTCTTCCCTTTTATGTTTCTCTCATCCAAAATCAAAAAATAGCTTAAAAAACACAAACAAACAAGATCAAAATGGGCTATTTCAAACCCAAGGATATGCATCTCTTAGAACATGGCTCAAATAAAAAAATTTTCAAACCCAAAACACAAGAACACAACATTTGTAAATATAGTTCAAAATTTTCAGTTACACATCCAAAACCCTTTAAATACTCTGAATCCATGCCCAAAATCCCTCTCATTTTTAAAATCCAAACTGTAGTGAAAAAAGTTTTTGACCCAATCATATATTAAATAGAAAAATAGAAACAAAACCAAAGAGAGAATTTCAATCACAGGCAAAATAAATCAAACAAGGGGAAACTACAAAAATGGAAAGGGAAAAATAAAATAAAAAAGAAAGGGAGAGACAAACAACGCCGTCATTCATCACTGCCAGCAGTAGTGGTCGAGTACTTTGACCTAGAGTTTGATGGTCACTTGTACGATGGCTTGGCTATCATGGCAGTGGCTTGTAGTGGTGCTAACGGCCGCCATGGAGGTCAACCACTACTAGCAAGCCAAAATAAAAAATAAAATAAAATAAAATAGAAACGCACGAAGTGTTGCAATTTGATTGCCCTCATCCTCTCTTTCTCTCTTGTCCACCCACAGCCACCACAACCACTATCAGAACCCACAACTCAGCACCACCATCACCTCTCCCACAATCCACAACCACAGCAAGCCATAATCCATAACCCTACCATAATCAGTTCATTATCAAACCTACAACCTAAAAGCAAACCAAAATAAAAAAAATTTGAAAACCCATGAAGCAAAGAAAGTGGTGGTCAATCTGGGTTTTCACTGTGGTGGCTAATCGGTCTCGTCAACGCCACCATTGGAGAGAGAGAGAGAGAGAGAGAGAGAGAGAGACCAATTAGATCAACAATCCAGATTGACTTTCGGTGTGGTGGAACAAAGGGATAATCTGAGTTAGAGAGAGAGAGAGACGATGGGAGTGAGTGAAAGAGAGATGAAGAGAGTGAGAGAGAGAGAGAAATGATGAAGTAAATGAGTTGGCCTGTTAATTTGATCTTGTTTCGACATAGCTTGTTTCTCTGCAAAATCCTCTCTTTGATCTTTTTTTGTGTTTTTATGTTATTTTTTGTTTTTGGAGGAGAAAGACATAAAAAGGAAGAGAAAATACATTTTTACCCTTGATTTTTATAGAGGTGGGTAATGGAGATTGAACAGAGTAAGCACATGTGGGTAAAGTGTTAAATTTTAAACCACAGGTAAGTAAGGTGCAAACAGACCAAACCATAAGTGGGTTTACTGTAATTTGCCTTTTACTTTCTTCCTATGAAGTCATGTGGTTTTATTTGAAGGGATTCTAAACACAATCCTTATGCAAGGACGGAAACTATCATAATATTAGTCCATTGGTTGAGAATCTTGAAAAACCATCAAATCATTGATTTATTATGCCATTGGTTGTGATTCTTGCGAAGTCATGTAGTTACACTGTTTTGTTAAGAAAAACATGGTAGGGTATCTTTTTTAAGTTTTGTTTTAAAATCTACTTACACTCTTTATAAATTTTGGACAGAAAAAGTTTGGCTCAAAATCAGTTTAGTGCTATTTTCTTATAGTCAACTATGTGGCTATTGAATAGATTATTCATATGTAAATTTAATCACATAATTTTTTTAATAAGTCACGTGATTTATTTAAATAATATATATGAATAATCTTATAAATTGACATATAATATGTTAGAAAATATAGCTTTAAATTGTTTTAAAGCAAATTATCTTTGTCAATTTGAGATTGTTTCTAAATTAGTCCCTTAGTTTCAAAATGTATAACTTACACACTCTACTACAACAATGTTAACGTGCCCCTCAACTTCTACAAGAATGTTAAAATATCCCTTCCATTATGTTTCATCACATTTTTGTCGTTAATTCACCTTAAAATGACTTTTTCCCCCCTGTTCAAAGCAATGTCGTTTATGGTTGGACTAACGGAAAGATTTTAACTGATGTTGATAAAAGGAGTATGTTAAGATTACTAATTAATATCAACATTTTCAGATTCGAACCATTCATTGAACCGTAAAAGGGAAATATTCAAGGCTTTTGAGGTCGAACCGGGGTCGAACCGTGATGATGTTATATTTAATTTAATAAATAATTAAAGCCTAAATATAGATATTAAATTTATAAAACTAGCAAAATTGACTAATATATCTATATATGTGAGGGAAATTTAATGATTTTCAAGCATATATTTAATAATTAAATAAGAAAGTTAATAAAATAAAATAATAACCATGAAAATATTAAAATTTATGATTAATTTTTGAAGTAAAGTTAAATATCTTTGAAGGATTTTAATTATAATTTTTTTTCTAAATATAGATATTAAATTTATAAAACTAGCAAAATTGACTAATATATCTATATATGTGAGGGAAATTTAATGATTTTCAAGCATATATTTAATAATTAAATAAGAAAGTTAATAAAATAAAATAATAACCATGAAAATATTAAAATTTATGATTAATTTTTGAAGTAAAGTTAAATATCTTTGAAGGATTTTAATTATAATTTTTTTTATTCCTTGTAAGAGATGGATAATTTAATTAAGTAGAATAAAATTGTGTTAAGTTGTTTTTATAAAAAATAAATAAATAAATAAAATTGCTAAAGGGTTGGACCACACGATTCTTGCCACCGGTTCCTGCAATCCAACCCCAGTTTTAGGGGTTCACAGAATTGCCACATATGCCCCGTTCTCTATGCTTAAAAAATCAGATTTCAATCCAGTTCCCGATTTTCACGGTCCGACCTCTCGGTCTGGTCCGGAACTGAAAACCTTGATTAATATTGGAGAGGGTAATATATAAGTTTTTTTACGACGTAAATGCACTTTTAGTCCTTACATTTATGGCCAATTCTCAATTTGGTCTCTAAATTGATTTCGCTTCTAGGTCAATCATTTATTTCAAAAAATCGTTTTTATTTTGGTCTCTGCTGTCAATAGAGTAACAGGAAAATTTGAGTTGGCAAATAGAGTGCACAGGTGGCTTGTTAAATGCTAATGTAGCTAATAAAATAACATTAATAAATACCACGTCAGTATTCATGTCAGCATTTTAATAAATAAAAAAGCCATCTCAGAAAATTAAAAAACAAAGAATGAAATAAATTTTTTTTAAAACACCTTAATTAATTTATTTATTTTTTTGCTTTTCATTATTTTTCGAAAGAACATTGTTCTTCTTCTTCCCCAGGACATGAACTTCATGTTTCATGTTCTTTCCCAAAACAAACCCAATAAATCCAAGAAATCAAACCCATAAACATCCAGTAAATCAAACCCAATAAATCCAAGAAATCAAACTCATAAACCACCCAGTAAATCCAAGAAATCAAACCCAATAAATCCAAGAAATAAACATACAAATCCACATAAATAAATAATTAAATAAATAAAAAACCACAAACATGAAACCGAACTCATCAAGACATCTCCATCTCCGAAACACAAACACGGCCACACCGATCTCCCTGGCCATCTCTAGCCATCTCCATCTCCATCTCCAACCAAACCCATAATCCAAGACCCATGGCCACACCAATCTCCACCCCGACCACCGATCTCCACCTCCATTACCGACTACTCAACAAAAACTAGAAAAACCTAGAAATTAGAGAGTCGGGTTTAGAAAGAGAGAAAAATTGAGAGAGAGAGAGAGAGAGAGAGAGAGAGCTTGAACAAAGAAAGAAGAAAAAGAAAGATACAAACACAAATACGCACCAAGAGATAGAGAAAGAGAGGATCTGAAGGAAAAAAAAAAAAAAAAAAGAAGAAGAAAGATACAGAGACAAACACTTACCAATAATATTTATTTATTAAGTTATTTTTGTTTTGATTTTTCCTTTTTTGGTTTATCATAAAAGAAAGAAGAAAATGAAATAGATACAAACACAAACATAGACACGCCAGCCTAGAATGAGAAGGGGAGTTAATTTAATGTTTGTTTCTTAAGAAAGTTCAAAAAAAATTGAAATAGTTGCTATAAGCCTACAAATTGTTTTCTCAATATTTAAAATTGAAAAAGTTTTTTTTTTTTTTGTTTTTTTGTTTTTGTTTTTGTTTTTGTTTTTGATTTTGAATTTTTTCAGTTTTTTTTATTAATTAAAATGCTGACTTGTCATTTTTAAAAGCAAAATAAATTTTTTTAATATTATTTTCTTAGCTACATCAGCATCTAACATGCCACCTATGCATTCCGTTTGCCACCTTAAATTTTTCTGTTACGGGGTTGACGGCAGAGATCAAAATAAAAACGATTTTTTTGAAATCAGAAACTGACCTAGGAACGAAATTAATTTAGCGACCAAATCGAGAATCGGTCCAAAATATATGGACCAAAAGTGTATTTACGCCTCTTTTTTTAATTAAAAATTGATCTAGAAGTGAACTCAAATTCAAAGAGCATATATATATGAATATGATATTAAAACTTAATAGCCATAAGTTTTTAAATATCTGATAGTCATCTATTCAGAAAAAAAAAAAAAAAAAAATCTGATAGTCATCTGCGCTCTCTAGATGGGGCATGAGAGTGCATAGAAAAATAAATAAAGTGGAAAAAGGACACGCGAGAGAGAGAGAGAGAGAGAGAGAGAATTGGATAATGATAGCAAGAAAAGGGTAATAAAATATTAGTAATAAAGAAGAAAAAGGCCACATAAAATAAAAGTGAGACAGGATGGAACCTGTCTCGCATATTTTAATGGGCATCACTAACTATGGTCTCTTAAGGTATGTTTGTATCTTCATTTGGCAGCGTCTAAATTAATGCTAAAACACAACCAGGATAACCTAATTCTTTACCAAACATTTTCCATGGAGGATCCACTTGTGTGTATATTACTCACACCAATCCATGTTGCATTGACAAAACCCTGACCATGATATTGCAGCCTATGCAGGGCCCACAGCTATGTAAGGGTCTCAGGCAAAGATGATGTACTGATTCCAAAGCCTTTTGATTCCAAGATTTATTCTTACATTTTCTTCTTAATTATACCATCCAAGATAGGATCATAACCCCAGATTTATTCCATCATAAAAAGATCAAATACTGTACTCCACAACAAATAATTTAATAGATGCTTTTTCTTTCTTTGAGAGAGTTTCAATTTATAGTGTCCGCTCTTGATAATAGTTATTTATTATTAAACTAAGACATCAAATCAGTTTTTAGTGTAAGCAAGAATTGAATCTCAGATTTCTTATTTAACCATAAAAATTTTTACTAATTGAATTAATTAGAACCCATAACTTAATAGATGTTTAGTTATGATACTCAACACCCCTTTTTTGTGTCATTTCATTTTTTTGGCAAAATACTATTTGATTTTATATTTGAGATCATTATTAATTTGGTTATTACATTTTTGTAGAAATCATGTTATTTTTATTTTGTAATTAATTTGATCTCTATCATTAACTTATTAATGGAAATTAACTTTAAAATGACATGTTAAAAATAACATGGATTAAATTGATTACTACTAAATTAAGTAGTATTTTCGACTACTTTCTTATGCGTTACTACAGAATTTGTATAGAGGTGTGAGTGTGAGTACGAACACTTAAGCTTTGCCAATCTGCAAAAATCTACACCAACCAACATTGAAGTGTTCAACTACCTATCAACGTAGACCAAAGTCCTCTCTATCAACTACCATTCTTCTTTCACTTTCTTTCTCACCGCCCATTCTTCTCCACCCATGAAGACCATGTTCCTTGGAATCTATCCTCTTCTATTAATACTACGTAATGACTACTCTCAATTCAACAGGCCTTACTCTATTCTGTTTCCTCTTATAGCTTCACTAGTGAAAGAATTGTAACTCTTTGAGTTTGTCTTACATTTTCAACTCCTAAATGGCTGACTTGGATCACACTTCAGATGAGTCTTCCGTGGATTCTAGAGGTACCCGTTTGAAATTGGTGCTAAATTCTTTTTAATTCTTTGACGGTTGATTTTCACCTTAAACTGTGGTGTGTGACTTTAATTAGTTTTCTGATGATGACTTTTTGTGGATTCAGTAGGTACACAATTGAAAATATAACACACCTAGATTATTCTTACTCATGGTTTTACAGCTTTCTATTTGCTGAGTTTTTTCTCTGTGAAAGTGTCTTTTGCCTTCTAGGTCTTCCTAGCTTCCGACCCAGATCACTATTTCAAAGATATACCACTAAAAGAATTGGTCTTTTTGATTAAACATGAAAGAAACTCTCTCTGGGATTAATTACTAAAATAAGTGGATCTTAGTTCTGAAACATATTTAGAAACTAATGACTTTTCTCCCTTTGTTGCAGGGGAAAGTAATAGCCAAGATTCCAAGCTTGAATTCTCAGAAGATGAGGAAACCCTTATCACTAGGATGTTTAACCTGGTTGGTGAAAGGTGGGCATGCTTTTCTATCTTCTTTGTTTTTTTGCCACACTTTTTTCTTGGTAACTTTTTGAAGTTTCAACGAGCTTATGAGAAAAATAGTGCAAATCCTTAGGTGGACTCTAATTGCTGGGAGAATTCCTGGAAGAACAGCAGAGGAAATTGAGAAGTACTGGACTTCAAGATACTCGACAAGTGAATGAAAGGCGAAAATATGGGTGGTGTTTCTCCATTAGAGCAGGAAAATTTTGGGGGGTTTTAGTAAAGTTTGGTTGTGTGGAATATTTCAAATTCCTTTGCCTAAAAGGGAAACCGTATTATGGGTTTTTTAACCCTTAACTGAATAGGGCATGTTGCTAAAGCAACTATATGTACAATGGGTTCTTACTGGTATGGTGATGAATGTGTGGAATTCCAATATAATTTTCTATCATTTGAACGTTAATACCCTAAAGTAATCAAATAGTAAAGTCAGCTTGTAATATAATCTTATGTTCACTGTACATTCTCTGACAAAAATTAGTTTGGATCTTGTACAGAGTCTACCTTACAACAGAGTAATGCCCCTTGTCGGATTTATTGTTTCAATATATATAAGTCATCTCAAAGGATTCAGGTTATCCAAACTGAAATATCTGCCCCGTGTTTTGTTACCTCACAGCAATTTCTGTAATATGAACAAATGAAAGGAAGATGATTTGATTTCACCACTGGTCTACTGTCTAGCATGAAGAAAAGCATAAAGTTACTTCCCCCCCCCCCCTCCCCCCCCCCCCCCCCCCGGGTTTTTAACAAATGAAATCTGATGCAAAAGCTGTAAATATTTGTTCCCATACTCTTACATACTATGTCTATAATTGCATGCACAATTTACGCATTTTATTTACATTTAAATCGTAGGGGTGTGAGTGGGAGAAAGACATGTTTGATGTGGTTAGATGAAGGTAAGGCTTGTTTAAACTTTGTTCTCGTCAAAGGAAAAAAAAACCAATATAATTGTTAATTATTTGAAGCACTGGGTTCGACACCTATATTTAATTAATATTTATTTCCCTCCAAAAGAAGTTCATTTTTGAAAGAATTTTTTCTTTCCATGTATAACTGAAATAGGAAACTATATACTCTCATGATATATTCAAAATGCAAATTCCAAATAACAAAGACCAATGAGGCACTTCTGTTCTGTCTTCTGTGGGAAATGGACTCTGTGAAGAGAGCAAAAGAAACTGCAGGTCATCAACCCAATGAAAATTATAGTATTTAACATAACCAAAAAAGAAATAAATCTTGTAAAATAAATCTTGCATTCATATTCTAAGGGCACTTTATTTATCAAAAAATTTTCTAAGGGCACTTTGGAAAGGTACTTCGTACACAATCATGACCCCCTTGCGTCAAAAGCACCGTTAAGAAGGAGATATAATAATCATGAAAAGGAAACTCAGACCAATTACAAAGCAAATTTTATACTTTTAAGTCAGTCACCACAAGGCACAAATTAACTCTCTCTTTTAGCTAGTCATAGGCAAAGACCGTTAGTTTATGCAGTTAACTAGTACTAAGTTTGGAAAACTTTACCTTTCTCTAAAAAAAAAAAATTAGAAACCTTAAGTATCTGTTTGGATAGTGCTGAAAAACACTACATTTGCATTTTTTTTTTTTTTTAGAAGCGTGTTTCAGCAAAATTTAAACTTTTCTAGTGAGTTTTGTCACTATTTACAGAACCCACAAATCTCTTTTTTCAACACAACTTTTATTAAAAATTGGTCTCACGACATTATTCATACATTTAAAAACTATTTTGCTATAGTGTTTTTAGTTTTTAGTTTTCAACAATAAGCGATATCCAAACACAATGGAATGAAAAGCAATTGGAAAAAAACATATGAAAACATGGACACAAAACAACTAGCGCCCATCCATGGAACCGCACATCAATCTTCATTCCGTAGGAACCTTGCATGCATCCATCTTGCACAATACTGTCATATCTAATACAAAATGAGGAGAAGATAAAAGTAATTATTGGGAGTAATTATTAGGTGTTTTTGGAATCCATGACATGGTATTCTTTTCTTTTCAGATTCAAGGTGAATCCACTATGAATGTAAAAGGAAATGGCATTGTGTTCTGATAACACCTTATAATTTTCACTTGAAAATACCTAAGTAAAGTTTTAATTATAAGGGAGTAACTTAGACACATTACCTTATGTGCAATACATTAAAGAGAAGTTCTATATCTACAATATTTTGGTAACATTTTCACAACAAATCATCAAATTAATTTAAGGTGATAAGTTGTTACTGGCTATCATTTGAACTCATCACTTAAATTATATTTTTACCCACCAATAACAGCCAATAACAACTTGTCATTTATGATTTATTATGAAAGTGTTGTGAAAATGTTGTGGACATAGCATTTTTCATACATTAAATTACCCTATTGAATTCAAACATTTGATTATTTTGAATTTAATTATTTTTTGAAAAAATAAAACTATTCTTATCTTATTGGTCAATGTAACCAATTGTTTGAATTTAATTGAAAAATTTAATGTAATTAGTTATGTATCCAAGTTTTACCCTTAATATATAATATGTTAGAATACTATAAACTTAAAAGATTAAGCTTAGGATGTGGTCTTTCTATTTTGTTATCTTGAAGAGCAACCATGTACGTGTGTAATGTGGTTTCTGGTTTTAGAGATATTTTAATCTTTTTTTTCACGTTTTGGGTTTCCTTGTATTTTTTAAGTACAAAATTGATTGTAACCTTAGGCTACAACCTTACTCAATATCTTTTTATTGAAAGTGAAATTTGACAAATTCACAATTGGATTACATCTTAATCTTATGTCCTTCATATTTGCAAAATTTCTAGAAAATTAAAGATCAATAGATATCTCATCAATAAATTGTTTAAATTTCAAGTTTTTGTACTTTCAAATTATGCATAAAATATAAACTTAGACTGCTAAAACCAATTTTGTAGCTAAACTTTGTTCAAAATTATATTTGCTGTGTAACAAAGTTTCATTGATCAAGTAGATTCCAATTAACTCAACCGATAAAATTTCTAATGATTAAATAAAAGATCTGGGGTTTAATTTTTGCCTACACCAAAAGTCGATTGGTGTTTAGGTCTGATAATAAAGAGCACAATTATCAAAAACGGATATTATAAGCTGAAACTTTATAATAATAATAAAAAGTTTCAACGAGCAAGGAAGTAGCTTTTAAGGAGGAATATTGCTCAATAATGAGGAAAGCTAATACCCAGTGGGTGTTATTGATTTTCCTATCATTCAATGGGTCCTGAAGTGATTCAAGCATAATTAAAAGAAATGGACAAAGTTTAGTTACAAAATTAGTTTTAGCCTAAAAATTCAACCTTACCTAATAAAATAAATATTATTACATATTTTGAAAATGTAACCATTAAATTAGGCTACAACCTTACCTAATAAAACAAATATTATTACAGGTTAAAAAAAAATTATTACATATTTTGAAAATCTAACCATTAAATTATATGTTTTTTGCGATCTTAATACACGTCAAATTTTGTGTCAATTGGATATTATTTACTATATGATCTATAAGTTCATATTTTATGCATAATTTGAAAGTACAAAAACTTGTAATTTAAAGAATTTATTGATGAGATAACTATTAATTATTAATTTTTTAGAAATTTTGCAAGCGGGAAGAATATAAGATGAAGATATAATTTAATGGTAGATTTGTCAAAATTCACTTCTAATAAAAAGATATCAAATAATTTTGTAACTAAATTTTGTCATATAATTTTACTTTATGAGTTCTTTACTTACATATGACATCAAAGATGGGCCCAATGGTCTCATTTTCTTTTGTATGGGCTTGGTCCATATAATGAAGTAGCAATTTATTTAATCTTGGCTTTTATCCCAGCTGTGGGCCTTGGTTGGCTGGAGCTAATTTTGGTGGGCCCAAGTTGACAAATTTCATCAAGTGGTCTTGAGATTCTGTTGCCCAAATGAATGGGCCTTGGCGTTGATAATGTGGGGCTTATTTAGGCTTTCCTCATGTGCGGGTTTAGCCCACACATATTAACTGTGTTGGCTGACTTTGTGGGGTTTAATTTAACCCAAAAAAAAACCCCATATGCTGATTTCGCCAAATGCATGGGCCACTTTAATGTGGCTTTTGGGGCTGAAGTTGCTAGCGCTATCAATGCAAACATTCATGGGGTTTGGGCTGGTAACATGGGACCAAAATTAACCAATTTTTATGGGCTGACTTTTGTCAATTTATGTAAAGTAATGAATTTTTTGGATTCTATCTTATTTTTTGAGATAGTATTTTAATAGGCCCAAAGATGTGCCCAAATAGTCCTCAAAAAAAAAAAAAAAAAAAAAAAAAAAAAAAAAAAAAAAAAAAATAAATAACAATTAACCACCTATGATCTATATATATATATATATATATAAAACCGAAGCATCTGAAACTCCCACAATTTTCCACATCTTCATTTTTTATTTATATTTTTTAATTTTCTGTTTTGTTTTGGACTCTTCCTTACCTCATTCTCTAATTCTTTGGGTAGTACATCACTATTAGGGTTTATTAAGAATTAAATTGAATACTACCACACGGTAGACTCACGCTCACTCCTTAAATACCACAGTCGCCACACCAAACCGCAAAGCATCTTTTATTTTTTTATTGAGGAACTTTAGGGTTGTTATTTCTATGCTTCTGCACCGACTACATGGTAAACAAGCATGGTGAAGTTTCCCTTAGATGTCCCCTTTGAAATCTTTTCACGACAACCCATCAAGTCACTTCTCAAATTCAGGTCCGTCTCTCAACAATGGCGCAATATCATAACTTTTTGAAAGGCTTAAAGACAATTTTTAAGCCTTTAAGAAGTTCATGGCGCAATATTAATTTTTAAGCACAATTTTTAAGCCTTTAAGAAGTTTAACAACTTAATTTTTTGATTCAATTTTTGCAATATTATATTTTTGCTTCTATTATTATGTAGTCATATGCTTTTTTTTTTCAATAATTTCTAGGCACTAATTCTTTACTCTTTCTTTTGGCTTTTTAGAAATTTTAACATCTAAATTTTGGGTTCATGTTTTGCAATATATGAAATTGTCTTGACAAATTTCAATTGATATAGTCATGCATTGTTCTTTTGAGGTAATTTATTTTTCTCTTATATTTTTTTCTATTATTAGGAGCATTCCGAGTGCTTCTTAGATTGGTCGTCTTCTATCTCGATTAAAACTCTATGGTCTTTCAACTGGTACATCCTTCTTCTTCTTTTTACATTCATATATTCTGAAATCTATTCTTTCCAGTGCATTTATTTGTCTCCGTTCTCTAACAAAGTCAATTTATTCATCTGATACGCCTTTTTGTTGTTGTTCTTTTACGTGTTAAAATATTATAACCATTGCTTATAACACTAAATTAGCTTTTCCAATTCTCAAAAACAAAAAAAAAAAAACAAAAAAAAAAATCTTTTCCAAAACCTATTGCTCTAGATTAATGTTTTCTAAATAAAAACTTCTATAGTTTTTATTTTCTTATTTTTGGGTTTTTAGGTTGCATTTTATATGGAAAGAAAAAACTCAGGATTTTGCAAACAAATTAAGCAATGGGAGGGGTTATATTATATTAAAAAAATGATTAAAACGTTAATTTTCATTAAAGAAAGGATGCCATTGATAATAGACATGGCATGCCTGACATTATTGGTGTTAGTATTTTTTTTTTCTTTTCCTCTTAAATTGTAACTTATTTTTTCAAGTGATCATAACTTTACGCAAATTTAAAATTTAAAATTTTTGTTTAACTAATTCGTGCATTGCACCGGTTATCGACTAGTTTGTTATGAAAATATTGTGGATATAGTAAATGCTGCAGGGACAAGTGTCAATCAAGTAAAGAAACACATATGTAATGGTCATGGGCACTGCACTCTCTCCTCTCTCTCCTCAAACACGCCTCTATTCTCTCTCATCCTCCTCCACCTCTGTGTTTTTCTCAGCAACCTCAAACTGGCAAGAGCATCACGGCCTCGTACTGACGGGAAGAAAATACTCTCTCTCTTTAAAACCCCATCAACGCCTCTCTCATCCTCATTCTTTGTTCTTCTCAGAAACTCCAACCACTACCACATGCTCCACCATTCCCATCCCCACCCACTTCTTCGCCGCCAAGGACCACCGATTCTACCACCCATCTTTTCAAGGCTCCGATTTTTTTCAGGTTTCTCACCAAATCCCTCTGTATTTGATATTATTTTGGTTTGTTTTCTGTGAGATATTTGGATGATTTAATTCTAGTTTTTTCTTGCTGTGATAATTAGATTTCTTGTTTGTAACTTTCATAAAATTACCATTTTGGCTAGCTTGAGTTCTTGCTGTGATATATTTGCAAATTTTTTTTTTGGGAGTGGGTTTTGAGCAATCCAAGCTCCTCTGAAATTAACGACTGTGACTTGGGAAAGATCTCTGAGGAGATGTTTGAAAGGACAATGGACATGTTTGAGAAGGTTGCATATACTCAACAGTGTGATTAGTTCGCATTTGAAGAAATAGAAGACCTTATGGATGGAGTTGGCCCCATGGATCTAATCAAACCATTTATGAGCATTGTTGGCAAAAAAGGGAGAGGAAGGGAATGCCTTTAATCTGACATCTTTAGGTATCTTTTGAATCACTTTTCTATTGTTCTTGATATTATGTTCAGCACTATGATGTAAGCTACCTTAGTGGATGTAATCCCCTATGAAGAGAGTGCACTTGAGTTATTAAAGGATTCAGCTTCTGCTGAAGCAATCTTAATTTTTTTTAATTTTTACAAAGACGCTAATACGAATTTTAGATTAGTTGTAAACAAAGCCACTATTACAAGTTTGAGAAAAAAAAAATCGTAAAAGCTGAATTACCACTAAGATCAGTGGTAAAGAAGGGAAATCTTTGGAATTAAAATGATATGAAGTAATATTGTTCGGAGTTTTAAAACACTCTTGGAAACTGAGGGGCACGTGTTATGTGAGATGAGAGTGAAGTTTTCTGGAAGAATAAGAGAGGAATTTGATTTGGACATCTACTAATGGAAGGAATATATTTTCTGGATTTGAATTGATGTGCAATATGAAAAAGAAATAATTTAACTTACTTTTTGTTTCTTATCATGATGTTGCCTTGTGGTCTGGTTTTCACATATGTAAATTATGTTTGGATTTTACAAAATTCAGTGCTGATATATATTGTCAATTTGGGGGGAGTCATCTGCTTTTGTTAATTCCTTTTTTTGGGACATGAAATTCATGCAACTCCTGTTTATTTTGCTTGTGTGTGTGTTTATTTATAGATATTTTGATAGATTTATGTATATTTAATCTGCTTGTTTGTTTGTATTTATATTTAAATGTATCTCAGGGCTCATTTTATTGTGCTTTATTCAGCCACCGCTGTGGGAAAGGTATCAACAACAAGTGAATGAGTGGGAGCTAGCTTTGAACAAAAACAAAATACCAACATCCCTAATGGATTCCAGGAAAAGGCTGCACCAATTGAAAAGCTACCCATGTTTGCTTTCTGTTTGAAGCCACAAGGTTTGGAAGTTCCCAACAAGGGGTTAAAATAAAGGTCATGTAGGAAGTTTTCAGTTTCTGGGCAAAGCAATGCCATCTTGGGAGATCAGGATGGTTTCCATGCTTTTGGTATATTTTTACACTTCTACATATATACTATATTATTTAGACTCATTTTTCCTTGTAACCTTTTCCTTAATTTAGTTGTGTCTGTTATTTCAGGAAGAAGATTGAATGGTTTTGCCTTTGCAGATGACAAGTTTGTATATCTGGGTCATAGTCATAGTTATGAATCCCATGAGCTCAGCCCCTGAAAATATGTTCATGGCAACAAGGTTATAGATCCAGAAATGCTGCCTGAAGTGTATGCAAAGAAGCAAGTTGTTGCAGCATTTCATATTGCACTAAATTGCATTGAACTTGATCCAAAGATGCAGCCCAGGATGCGAACAGTGTTAGAGAGTCTTGATTGTATTAAATCACAAAGAAGAAAGTAAAGAACTTAGTTGAATTTTGGTTCTTGATGCTGATTTTTTATGTTGAAGGTGTTTCGTTTGTTAGCAGTCCATGGTTGGAGGGGGATTTGGATGTATATTTTCCTAGAAATATTTTTGTGAGCCAATGTGTATTTCAACAAATCTATTGCTAAATTTTTATATTTTTGTGTCTATGTATTTGCATATTTGAACAAGGCAGCTTTAGATGAATGCAATAGAGTGATGTGGATGGAAATTTAAATTTAGGAAGTTTAAATTTAGCAATAGATTTGTTGAGCTTTTCCTTTTATTTGGCTCTCTTTCAAGATTCAGGAAGTTTAAACTTAGATATGGATTTGGTTGGCTTTCCTTCCCTTTGGCATTCCTTGTCAAATGTGTAATTAGACCACCAAATTCACCTTCTTGTAGAAAGGATTGCAATTCATATCAGATAATTTTTCCTTCATGATCAAACTTTATCATGATATTTTGAAAATGCTCTATAAAATTCTAGTTGCAAAGCTTCTAGGTTCTTCAATTCTGACGTTCTGTTCAAAGCACCTGATAAAATGTTAACATTGATGATTAGAACTTGTATACTATAGGTCTTGTGTCTGTAGACTTAAAAACTTTCTTTTACATAAAATTTTTTGCTAATTTTTTAGGCTAATTTGTGTCCATTTTTTGTGTGCAACAAGAAGTCTATCTTCTTAATAAAATACCATAACTCATCACTAAAAAATAAAAAGTTCTACTACAATTTTCAATATTTTGCGGCTCTTTGTTTGAAAAGGCTCATTCGCCTCACAATAATAACATAACATAGCTTGAAAAATACATGATCAGTACAACTTTCCATTCATTACATCACCCAAGATAATCTGCTGAAAAACATCAATGCAAAAATGGTACCATGCACTTGTACACAAATCACCAACTAAGTGCCACTGTTCACCAAATCACCAATTTTCTGCACTTTTGCTTTTAGTTTCACCTCATCTGCAAGTCATGGTATACTTTACAAATTTTTCTACCTAGTGAGACAACTGCTCAAAGTGCTAGTAGCACAAACTCAATTTGACCACAAGTACGGTGAAATGTCAGAGAATTCCTTTCCTCTCTAATTTCCAGTGAAGCAAACAAACACTGAGACCAACCAACAAACAAATAGCTCAAACCCATTTGGGCAAAAGCTAAAATGGTCAAACCAAGCTCTTCCAGCTACATTGGCAGTAAGAGAAAAACAAGCTCTTCCAACTAAATACTATCAACTTGATGTCAGCTAGAAACTCAGGTGTCATCAACTTGCAAGTGGAAAACAAAACTTGGGAATGAAGTGGTTATATCTTTGTCCAAGAAGAAACGGATGGATGTTAGCATCAAGAGCTTGAATTTAGAAATTATTCATGATGGAGAGGCCATCATGCTCTAAACATGACATGAGCAATGAAATACTAGAGTCTATAATAACAAATAACACATTCGTCCCATCAGTGTGAGTTCAACAAACTAACTATTTTTTTTTTTTTGAAAGGAACAAACTAACTATTTAAAATCTAGTAAGAGGGACAAATGCCACATAGCAACAGGACACACCATGTATCAAATTTCAATCCTATCTTTGATCACATATTAAGTGATTCTCATTTGTACATGATTAATTAAGAAGAGCAAGCCAAAATGGTAATATAAAAAAAATTGAAAACAATAAATCTAATTATCACAGCAAGAAAAAACCAGAATTAAATCATCCAAATATATCACACAAAGCGTACCAAAATAATCTCAAATACATGTTCTTGTACTAATTGAAATTTCTTTTTCAAAGTTGCAGGATGATAAAGCCCCAGCTAAGCTACATTGCCAAAAAAAGATTTGAAGCATTCATGATGGATTGAAATCATGTATCTTGGAGTTACCAAGACTAATTTTTTTAGTTTTACTGAAGTTTTAGATTTGATACATGTTAACTTCTTTTTAGTTTGAAACAAGTGACATGTCATGTACATATTTTTGGTATTTGTTAAGCTATGTTTCTTATAGAGATTGTAATAGCTCATTGTTGAGCTTGTGAAAACAATTCTTCACTAACTCCTTTTTTTTTAGGTAACTGGAACTCAAGTTTTAGAGCATTTGTTGAATAAATAAAATTTTTCATGTTAGCTTTGTCTCTTCAAATAATGATGCCTAGAGAAACCAAGCACTACATGCCATGTGATGTTCCATTTTTACAAGAGAAACCAAGAAAGAAAAGCTGCAAAGTTGTTCCATGAGTTCCAAATAACAAAAAGTTTAATTAGGCCTTAACATAAAATAGCATGTGTACAATTGGTGATTTGACTCCAAGTTCAAATTGTAATTACATTATAGTACAAATTGATCTTTTTGCAACTTCTATACAATGCATTATTTCAAGGCTTATAAACTTAAAGGAGTAAAGATAACATCTTAAGCTCTAAAAAATTGTGCCCTTTAAACTTGTGGTTGATGCTTATTGCAAATGCAAATAGCATTCTTAGCTATTGTTCATGTCATAGAGGATATAAGATGCCTAGTAAGTCAGTTAAGAAGCTAGCCCTCAGAGCATACATGCAGAGATGTGAATTATGGACCTCATACACTTGTAAGATATGCACAATTCTTGAAAGACGAGGTTATACAGCTAGAAGATATTCCTGGCAAAATTCTGCATCTTCTACCTATTGTCTCTATCCTTGGTTATTCAATCTTCACAGGTTCTCTATTTTTTTTTTTTTTTTTTTCCTCTGGCATATTTTTATCAAGAATGACTTCTAGACTGCTTGCATTGCTTTGCTTGAATTAGCTTTAATTGAGGTTGGCAGCTTCTCAAAACTCCTCTCATATTCCACGAATACACCCTTTAAAGTAAAGATTATCATTTTGAAAATGAATTTTACTAATAATGTGAATAGCAAAAATTACACTTCGCAACGTACTTCTTCCAATTTTACAATTTGGCATCAAGGTTTTGCAATTGAGCTTCAATTTCATTGAATCAAATTCAGTAATTGAGCACCAATTTCAAAATGTCATTCCCCTTCATTGAAGCACAAATAACAATTGAGCATCAATTTCAGAATGCCACTTCCCATCACATAAATTCGCTTGATAACATTTCAAAAGGTAAATCACAAACATCATTATAGTTATTGAAATATTAAGAAAAGCATAACTGCATTTTCTTACATTATCTTGGTTTGTACCATACATCCTTGTAATGGTTTTATATAAATACACAAAGACACTAAGTGTCAAAATTGGACAATACATATACCAAAGTTAAAGCTTCAGTAAAACTGAAAATTAGTCCCATTAACTTCAAGATAACTGACTTCAATCCCTCATGAATGCTTCAAAATCTTTTTTGGCAATGTAGCTTGGCTGGGGCTCCATCATCTTGCAATGTTAAAAAACAAATTTCAATCAGCATAGTAACATCCTAGAAGACCAATCCTCTATTTACTAGCAAAAAAAAATTCATTTGGTTTCAAGTGAAATAGCCCAACAATTCGACTAGAACTTAAATCATAGTTGCTATAAGCACTTTTTTGGTACCCCACACAACCCACACCTTTTTGATAAGAAAAGCCCTTATTTCAAGCTCAGCTAAAAATAGACTGCAAGTACCATGACAAAGGCAACCCAACAGAAGAAAAACTATATCTACCATAATTCAGCAATTTATCTATCATTTACTTGAATTAGAGCAAAAACCAAATAAAAATCCTAGTTGTATACTTGAATGAATGGAAGCACCCATTATCTGTAATTGCAATTCAAACCAACCAAATGCTTTAAGAGTACTGTCAAGTTATGCTCAAATTTGCAGTGGCACCTTGTATACTTGAATGGAAGCACCCATTATCCGTAATTGCAATTCAAACCAACCAAATGCTTTAAGAATACTGTCAAGTTATGCTCAAATTTGCACTGGCACTAGAAGCAACTAAGATAATGCCTCTCTCAAGTTTTAACATATGAAGAAGCAATATCAACATGATAAATTGAAGTATTTGGAAGAAAAGTATGGACTTTGCCAACAAGTGGGATTTTCACAAACGTCTTATTATCAGGTACTTGAAGGGGAATAATAGAAGAAACAGCCTTGTCTATGAGCATATCCTTGGCAAAATCAAGAGTCCATTTGATAATGTGCAACATTCGTATTGTAGGCTTGTAGCAAAAGACTACCCAAACCACACACTACGGCCTACACCAAAAAAAAAAAAAAAAAAAAAAAAAAACAAAAAAGGATAGAAAGAAGAAGAAGAAAAGAAAAGCAGTCATTGTATCAATGCACCACTTCATTGCAAGTTTGACTGAAAAAACCACCTTAGCGTCATGATTTACAAAAGAACATTTGAATAATAGCATAATTAATGCATACGATTTGTTTTATTATAAGATATGTATTGACTCTGTCTCTGAGTGTATATACATATATATATATATATATGGCTATGAAAATTGAGAGATCTGTCATTGTTCAAAGGGGATTTGAGTATTTGACAACAATTGAAATACCCTTTTTTTTTTTTTTTAACAAATGGAATTGGAAGAGAGGGATACCCTTTTACAACAAAGACAGGAATCATCTTCACAGACGGAAATTCAAAAATTATAATGACTTTAAAGACTGTTTTTGACACGTCGTGATTACAAACCAGGAAAAGGATACGTTCTGGTTTTATATATTGTAGTGTGCGTACGTGTGTGTGTGTGTGTGTTTTCAATGGATTCGGTGTGGCTCATCATGGCAAATCAAGACTATGACAACAATTAAAACATGGACTAAGTTAAACGTCTCCAACTCTCCAAGACTCCAATTTCTCAACCAAAAAAGATCACGTGGATGTTTTTATTTTTTTCCTTTTCTCTTTTGAGACAAATGAAAGATGACAACATTAAGATAGCAAAGTTGGAATAATTATAGGGCTGTGTTAAGTTGTTATTTTTGTATGTATTTGTATTGCCTTTATTCAGTGTCAAATTTATTTGTAATTTTCATATTTTGATGTATTTTTCTTGGGGAATTACATGAAGTTTTAGTTAAGATAATTGAGTCTGAAAATTACAAAAACATCAAAGCTCTTCAGAATGGGATCATGACTTGTCTGAGACCAAACTTGCACGTGAAAATGCCACACGTCTCAAGATAAGAGTTTTGTTTATGAGTGTCATGACTAGCTCGCGACTNTCCCCCCCCCCCCCCCCAATGGTAGTGATGGTGGTGGCTGGCGGTGGGTTGCAAGTTATAGGTTGCTAATCTAGAATCAAAGTCTAGGAAAGGTAGAAGGGTTCGTGGGTCAGTGCTGGTGGTTCTTGGAGTTCCGATTTGCAGGATGTGGGTCAGTGACGGTGGTTCTTGGGGTTTTGATTCACAGCTATTCTGTTTGCAAACAGAATAGCTGTCACTTAAAGAAGGCACATGACCTATTTAGGTGTAGAGCTGTTAACCCTAACAGCGTTAGCCATACTTTCTTCTCAAACACACACAGCCTCACGCCTCTCTCTCATCTCCTCCACCTTTGTTTTCTGAACAAACTTAGATTGGCAAGATCTTGTAAGGCGGAATCGACGGCAGCCACGTGCAGCAGCCACCAATCTCACCGGACAACTGGACATCCTCTCTCTCTCTCTCTCTCTCTCTCTCTCTCTCTCTCCTCAAACTCCTCAAACCTGCATCTCAACCTAAGGTTCTGAGGTTCTGACCAGCGAGAGCTTGTGAGGCAAAATGGACGGCGACCACATGCAGCAGCCGCCGATCTCACCAGACAACTGGACAGCCTCTCTCTCTCTCTCTCTCTCTCCTCAAACCTGCGTCTCAACCTAAGTTTCTGAGGTTCTAACCAGCAAGAGCTTGTGAGGCGGAATGGACGGCGACCACATGCAGCAGCCGCCGATCTCACCAGACCAACTGGATAGCCCCTCTCTCTCTCTCCTCAAACTCGCGTCTCAACCTTCTCACCTTTGTTTTTCTCAGAACCTCAGACCGGTAAGAGAATCCGGCCACCCACTGCACATGGCCAGCCTCTCTCTTTCTATTCAAACTTGCCTCTCTCCTCTATCTTTCTCTCTTATCCCTCTTCCCAAACCAGCAACAGAATCCGGCCACCCATTGCACACGCCGTTCCTCCGCCGATTCTGCCCCATTGCTTCTCTCAATCTGTTAACAGCCTTCTCTTTCTTTGCCATTACCGTCCCCCATCCATCTCTTTGCCGCCGAGGACCATCGATCCTACCACCCATCTTTCCAAGGCTCCGATTTTTTCCAGGTTTGTTACCAAATCCCTCTGTATTTGAGATTATTTTGGTACGCTTTATATATATGGATGATTTAATTCTAGTTTTTTTTCCTGTTGTGATAATTAGATTTATTTTTTTTAATTTTTAAAAAAATACCATTTTTAATTCTAGTTTTTGCTTGCTGTGATAATTACATGGTGTCTCCAATTCCTAGATTTTAAATAGTTAGTTTGTTAAACTCACACTGATGGGACGAATGTGTTTTTGTTATTATAGACTCTGGTATTTCACTACTCATGTCATGTTTAGAGCATGATGGCCTCTCCATCATGAATAATTTCTAAATTCATGATAAGGTGAAATTAAGTTTGTGCTACTAGCACTTTGAGAGTGAAGCAAAAAAATTTGTAAAGTATAGCATGACTTGTAGATAAGGTGAAACTAAAAGCAAAAGTGTAGAAAATTTATTGGAAATTGTAGCCTTGGCTTCCCTCAGTTATTATTATTATTATTTTTTTTTTTTTGTAAAAAGTGGTTTTTTTTCCTCCTTTGTGTAACCAGTGGCACTTAGTTGGTGATTTGTGTACAAGTGCAAGGTAGCATTGATGTTTTTCAGCAGATTATCTTTGGTGATGTAATGAATGGAAAGTGTTATTAATCGGGGAAAAAAAAAACCTTTTCCTAAATAAAAGCAAAGAACTAAAATGATGCCAATCAAGTAGAGTAAGTGGACAATCTAATAATTTGTCTCTTTATTTTTTGCCAATCAAGTAGAGTGAGTGGATTGCCTAATACAGTCTCTTTATTTGTATCTTCTCATCAGTTATGTGTGTTGTATGGCACAATGCACTTATCTGAGAGACACACCTATAAGATATGCATCAAAAGGAATAAAAAGATAATTGTATTTTGCATATTAAGTTTTCAACTACTATGCCATAGATGGATAAATTTTTGTGGTAAAATAGAAATACATGCAACCTGGGTTTAGGGTCACTTGAAGAACTTTAATACTGTCTTCATTGAGAAGGAAAGGATGGGTTGTTTAGGGATAAGCTATAGGGTTCGAGTATTCCTTATAAGAAGCGTATAATGACCCAAAAATGAAAGAACAAAATGTAAACATTTTGTGAAATCTATTCCTTAGACTGAATGTTTTTTGCCAACCAAATCTATATCTAAATTTAAAATTCTTAAATCTTAAAGAGAGCCAAATAAAAAGAAAAGCTCAACAAATCTATTGCTAAATTTAAAGTTCCTGAATTTAAATTTCCATCCATATCATTCTATTGCATTCATTTAAAGCTGCCTTGTTCAAATATGCAAATACATAGATACAAAAATATAAAAATGAACTTTCCCATTGCATCTGTCCAAATTGTGCTGTCCAAAAAATCTATCCAAATTGTCAAATATGCTCTCCAAAAATTTGTCAAAGTCAAATGTGCTATCCAAAAAATACTGTCAAAGTTTTGTCCACTAGATGTTATATAATAGCCAATATATTGTCCAAAAGCTGTGCAAAACACAAGGAAAACAGCCAATATGGTGTTTTTCAAAGCTTGTCAATATCAGGATCTATTGAAACCTGCAAAATATGCCACAAAATATAAAATAAGTGTATGGAAAAAATAACTAAAAGGAAAATATAAGTTTAAGTTGTAGCAAAATTCATAACGACTATACACACCTGATTCAAGCCATATAACCCAATGTGATCTTGTCCAACCAAAAATTCAAAATCAAAAGATTCCTACATATAGCATTTAAACAAATCAATATTTCATTTTCTATGCTAATGAAAGTAACTGGGTAGTAAGATATTAGACAAAATTTATAAGTATACCTGATTCAAACCATTTAACCTAACAACATTGTCTTGTCCAACCAAATTATTACAACTGAAAGATTCTTATATATGATATTTAAATAAATTTATGTGTCACCTTTTAATATTAGTAATTGTTTAGTAGGATATTAGAAAAAAATATGTAAGTAGTAGCATCATACCTGAGTTATGTTATCTACTAATTATGATGGTTGTTCAATATTACTATGTTCTTTGTGAGAATTAATATTAACTAAGGAATCAACCTATGTGGGAAGAAAAAACAATTGTCACATAAAACAAATATATGAACCTACAAATTCATGTTCTATAATGGAATGTAAATAAACTTACTCTATTTAGGCCACCACGTGATTGAACTTGTCTTGCTCCACTAGTCTTTTTAGGTTGATCCTTCTTACTTTGAGATTTTTTTTTTTGTCCTTTCTAATGAACTTTTCAACCTTCCTCTTGGCCGACTTACAGTAGGTTTTGTTTTGATCCCACATATGCCTTGAGAAATGTCCACATGTGACTCAAATCCACTGTCACCTTGTAAAACATTTTTTGGAACAACTTCACCATGGACCTCATCCTCCATAGAGGACAAACAACATTTAATTCTCATTTGTTGCAAATCCTGCAATAATTTGTCAAAATATTTATCAACATGTTCATACATCATCTCTCTCTCTGCTGCAAATGTGTTAATTTGAAGACATTTGTGACTCAAGTGAGAAAGACGCTTTCCCACTGACTCTTGAGCACTACCTTTAACATCAATGCCACGATAGTCCTTTATAGAACCAACCTTTGCATCTTGTGTCCATCTTTTCAATACAAAATGGGCTGGAATTCTCTAAACATTTTTCTTGTCAAGAACTTTCAAAGCATGGGAACATAGAATTCCCAAAAAGCTAAACTTCATGCAACTGCATTGGACTGTCGTTGTTGAGGCTTCATATTTGACTAAGTGCTCTTGAGTTTTGCTTTGATATTTCACTCTGTATTCTGTGATAGAATCAAATTTACTAGCCTTGTAAATAGTACAATCCACAATCTTCACATATTCATCTTGAAACATTTTGAATATTTCAGAAGTGTACAACTTTGCAGCATGTCTCAACATCTCAAAATCAAATAGTAAAACTAGTGTTGTTTGTCTCATTTTGAACTCTGCTTGTAGTTCTTGACTTCGCTTATCAGACAAAACTCTAGAGTAATGTCCAAAAAATTGCAAAAGACTATGTTTTGGCTTTAAGTATTTCTTCAACACACTATTCATTGACTCACTGCATTGAGTGCTTTTCATATCAGTAGTGAACTTATGTCGACCGTATACCATACACCATTTCTCTTTCACATCAAACATTTCACACAACCATGGATTATCAGTTAGATCATATGTCTCAAGCATGTAATTCCAAGCAACTATCCATTCATTTTCATCTTCAAAATCATACACACAATTACTAAAAGCATTTCGAAATTGGCTTGATGAATTAAATATATGATGTAGACGCTTAGCAGCATTTTGATAAATATGCCACACACATAGACGGTGATTTGATTCAGGAAACACATCTTCTATTGCATTAGCCATTGTAGCAGATTGATCTATAAATATAGTTCTTGGTTGTTTCCCTGACATTGCACTCAAAAAAGTTTCAAACAACCACTTGAATGACATTATAGTTTCATCATAAAGTAAAGCTGCACCAAAGACAATTGATGGTTTATGATGATTAACCCCAATAAATGGAACAAAGGGTCGACCATATGAATTTGTTCGATAAGTGGTGTCAAAACATATAACATCCCCAAAGTGTCCATAATCAACTATAGATCTAGAATCAGCCCAAAGAATATTCAAAATTTGATTATCATCATCAAGTTGTATAGAATAAAAATAAGATGGATCTTCTAATTGCATCTTTCTAAAGTGATCCATCACAACATGACCATATCCTCTCTTTAAAGCCTCTCTCCTCTTGGAATTTACATGATTTTTATAGTCAACATTCAAAAACCCAAGATTTTCATAACCACCAACTCGCATGCTCAACAAATCTATGGTTTGTTTTATTGATACCCCAGACTTTTTTGCATCATCCACAAAAGCTTGTTGGGCAGGTGTAATTTTCCTATTTGATCTTAACATGTGTTTCATTAGAGAAGGAGCAAACTCATGATTATGTTGTTTGTGAAAAGAAACAACTTCTAACATACCATCCTTTTGAAGTTGACAAGTCATTTGTGCTAAACAACCAATTCGTGAAATTGAGTGATGAAAAGATACCAGTTCACAACGTTTGTCAATAGTTCACTTTCTTTTGAACAACAAAATGTTCTCCTCTTAACATGTCCAGCACTTCCTCGCCTAACATACTGTTTCCTTACAATCAAGCCCATTTTATGAGCATATTGTTTGTAAAACTCATAGACACTATCATCACAATCAAATTTCATCACAATCATTGGTGCCTTAATTTCCTTATTGTATTTACTGGGGGTGTTTGGATTGCCATCAATAGGCTTTACTGAGCTTCTTCCTAAAGCCAAAAACCAATAAAAAGCAATAGTGTTAAGAATATTCAATATGAAAAATAATATTTAATTTTTTTAATAAACCCAGCAAAAAAACTGTAGTTGCTTATAGTCTTACAAACAGTCACGATCAACAACAACAACAATATTCAGAACTCAAAATACCTAAACATCCTATTCAACAGAAATTATACTCAAAAACTCCCAAAAAATAAGTAGCATATAAATCCTTGCCAACAACAATAAATACCCATTCAAAACCAACAAAATCATAAGCTCTTAAGCTATAGAACTCAGCTATGTCCATAATCATAAGGACAAATATTCAAACTTCAAATATAATGCAATTTGAGAAACCAATTTGAGGAAATAATTATCTTCAAAAAAACAATGTTTTTTTTTTTAAAAAATAAAAAAGAAAATCAAACCTGAACAAATTGAGAACCATTGCATTTGTCACTGTCAGGGAGAATGCCAAGACACGATGGAGCGGTAGGAGCGGTGGGAGCAGTGGGAGTGGTGGTCCTTGGCGGCGAACTTATGGGAGCAGCATTAGCTGAGTGAGAAACTGAATGGGGCGGAATCAGCGAAGGGGGAAGCAGATGAAGAGAAGGGATGTCCAGTTGGTCCGATGAGATCAGCGGCTGCTGCATCTGGCTGCCGTCCATTCCGCCTCACAAGCTCTTGCCGATTAGAACCTCAAAACCTCAGGTTGAGACATGGGTTTGATGAGTTTGAGGAGAGAGAGAGAGAGGCTGTCCAATTGTCTGGTGAGATCGGCAGCTGCTGCATGTGGCTGTTGTCGATTCTGCCTCACAAGATCTTGCCGATCTGAGTTTGCTCATAAAACAAAGGTGGAGGAGATGAGAGAGAGGCGTGAGGCTGTGTATGTTTGAGAAGAAAGTATGGCTAACGCTGTTAGGGTTAACAGCTCCACACCTAAATGGGTCATGTGCAACGCTGAAGTGTCTCCTTCTTCAAGTGACAATTGTCCCTGTTTGCAGCATTTCCTCCAAACTTCTTCCATAATCTCCTTCTTTAATGCAAGATCATTTGGCACACAAAGTCTTTTTCCAAACCTCAAAACACCATCATTAGACACATTAAATTCTGGTCTCTTCCCTTCTTGTACTTCTCCTATGATCTTTACAATTTGTGCATCTTCAACCTGTGACCTCTTAATCTTCTCAATCAAGGTGGGTTGTATTGTCAAACTGGCCATAAAGGCTTGGGAATCACCCATAACAATTTCAATTCCCATCCTCTTCAAGTCATTAGTAATCTCCTTTTGAGTAGTTAACAAGGCAGCTGAGAAACCAGAGGACTTCCGACTAAGTGCATCAGCTACCACATTAGCCTTGCCCGGATGGTAATTGATTGAGCAATCATAATCTTTAATCAACTCAAGCCACCTTCGTTGTCTCATATTCAATTCTTTCTGAGTAAAGAAGTACTTTAAGCTCTTATGATCTGTATAAATCTCACACCTTTCACCATACAAATAATGTCTCCAAATCTTCAATGCAAACACCACTGCAGCCAACTCCAAATCATGGGTGGGATAATTTTGTTCATAACTCTTTAATTGG